>NW_006787791.1:848943-878414 GCF_000442215.2 Lipotes vexillifer
CCTGCTGACCCAACCTTCAATTTTTAGAGAATTAGGCATGTCTATGTGTTGAAATGAGTACAACTCTTTGTGTTATAGGAAGATAAGATCAGAGACTAATTCAGAAGCCTATACTTAATATTTATGAATCATATGGAAATACTTGGAATGGGTACCATTTTCAGTCACAGAACTTATTTTTAAATTAATTTTAAAGACCCCAAGATTAAAGTTTAAAAAACAGAAACAAAACAAAAAGAGAACATGAACAGCTATAGCTATCCATATGCTGCTAATTCTAGCAGCCAGAGAGGAATTCCTCCAAATGTCATGAGGCAAAGGGCCTTGGTGTTTGTTGTTGGCTGTCTTGGAGGAATCCATCAGTGACTCTCCCATTTAATGGGTCTCTGGTCTTAACCTATCAAAGCATCTCTTGCCCTAGAGGAAAAGACTAGTAATAAATTCTTAAGTATAGTGTGTTATCTAACGTCCTAGAAAGTCTCAGTAAATATAAACATGAACTACTTATTGGAGTAAGTAGTGCCTGTCAGTGGTCACTCTATACTGATTTATTGAATGAGGAATACCTTGAACTTGAACTTCACTTGTTGCTCTCCCATCTCGGAAACGAAACTTAAGACATTGATTAAGCCCCACTGGTGACTAACTTAGTGACTAATTCAAACGGGCCAGCAGGGGCTAAAGCATAAGGCTTATGACATTAGTACTCAAGGCATCCTAAAGCCTTTATCTGAGCCAACATAACTTACCTAGTTACTTATGCAAACTCCACCCCACAGCCTAGATCTGGAAAAATCAGCGGGGGGTGAGGAGGGGGAGGGAGATCAGCACCCATAACATACTGCATGTCACTCCTTCTGCAGCTATTCCTAACCAGCACGTGGGAAAGATTTTATTTGTCATTGCATTTCACTTTTCCTTGATCCTCTACTTTCTTAATGGCTGCTTGGATAGCCTCTTGGTTGCCCAGGAACTGGTGAGGTCCAACAGCATGCAGGTTCTCATCCAGTTCCAGGAGAATGGGGACTCCAGTAGGACGAGTAATGTTGATAATGTCTTCATCTGAGATACCTTCCAGATGTTTCAGGAGTGCCCGGCTGCTATTTCCATGAGCAGACATCAGAATTGTTTTACCACTTAATACTTCAGGAGCAATCCTTTCGTTCCAATAAGGAAGGAGTCTCTCCAGAACATCCTTTAAGCTCTCGGATCGTGGCAGCTGATCCAAAGGAATGGTGCACACTTGGTACCTCCAGTCGTTGTAGATTTCATGGTAGTAAGGATGGGACTCCTCTATGGGTGATGGGGTCACATTGTAGCTCTTTCTCCACAGCCTCACTTGTTCCTCGCCATGATTCAAAACAATTTGCTCCCTGTTGAGACCGATCAAATCTCCATAGTGACGCTCATCGAGATACCAGGAGCTTTCCACGGAAACCCGATCCTGCCCCAGCTCTTCCAGGATCAGCCAGGCTGTGAGGATGGACCAGTTCAGGATGGATGTGAACACAAGATCAAACTCAAAGTTTAGTGCTTTGAGTTGCTGCCCACAGTTCTGAGCTTCTTCCATTCTTTCACTGTTAAGTTTTTGATCCACCCAGCTACAAAAATGGTTCTCTTTATCCCAAGCACCCTCTCCATGTCTTAACATAATCAGTTTATACTTGGACATACTGATGGCTGAGCTTCTCTAGTGCTTTCCAATGGGCCAGTGTTCAGTGACAGTAATATGTCTGCAAAACGGCCACCAGCGGCAGGCACTCCTCGGAAGCGCTGGGCAGCCAGTGCCTCCCAGGACTCCTCACTGCGGCCGGCGTCAACTCTCTTTTCTAGCCCAGGAGCCAGAAGGGGCAGGTCCTAACAAAAATATTTTCAATATCTTCTAGATGGGAAAAGGAGAAATAGAATCACTGATCCAGGACTTTTAGAATATCCATGGTTAAATTTACTTTGAAGACATCAGTTTTCTATTTCAAAAGCAGCCCCTCATTCTGTGACTTGTAACAAAAATTATTAAAACTAGAAGATGCCTCATACATGTGATTTTACATTAAAGATCAAATTTCAGATTTTTGCTTCATAAATTACACAACATGCCATTTGGAAAAGGCCAATATTTTGGTTCACTTGTCAATGCTCTCAGTGTTTAATGAAGCAAAGTGTAGCTGTGTTGATATTTTTATTGTGGCACTTGATCATATTTTCATTGGCAGACCCGCAGATGGCCATTTTTAATCCAGAAAATATCTGGCTAGATACATTCCAGTTTTGATCTACTTGTTCACATATGTTTGGAAATCTCTGCTGTATTTGCTTTTTACAATGGAAGCTTTTTTTTTTAGTTTATTTATTTTTATTTATTTTTATTTTGCGGTGTGCGGGCCTCTCACCGTTGTGGCCTCTCCCGTTGCGGAGCACAGGCTCCGGACGCGCAGGCCCAGCGGCCATGGCCCACGGGCCCAGCTGCTCTGCGGCACGTGGGATCTTCCCGGACAGGGGTACGAACCCGTGTCCCCTGCCTCGGCAGGTGGACTCTCAACCACTGCGCCACCAGGGAAGCCCCAATGGGAGCTTTTATAATGAAGTATTTACATTGATTTCCTAGCTTTCTTGAAAGCCCTCCCCAATCTGCATCTCAACCTACCTTTCCAAACTTTATTTTACTGCTCCCTTCGTATGTCCTCTGCTTTAGCTAAATTGAACTGATCATCAATCTATATGAAAATATGTCATTGTTCCTTCATTCCTGGAATGAAGGAATTTTCCTGACCTTCACTGGAATTTTCCTGACCTCCAACAACTCACCCTAACCCTTATTTCAAGCATTATTGCCACCTATTAAAGTACCATTTGTCCAAAAGGACTAATCTCCAAAGTATATAAACAGCTCATGCAGCTCAGTATTAAAAAACACAAACAACCCAATCAGAAAGTGGGCAGACCTAAATAGACATTTCTCCAAAGAAGACATACAGATGGCCAAGAGGCAAATGAAAAGCTGCTCAACATCACTAATTATTAGAGAAGTGCAAATCAAAATTACAGTGAGGTATCATTTCACACCAGTTAGAATGGGCATCATCAGAAAGTCTACAAACAATTAGTGCTGGAGAGGGTGTGGAGAAAAGGGAACCCTCTTGCACTGTTGGTAGGAATGTAAACTGATACAGCCACTATGGAGAGCAGTATGGAGGTTCCTTAAAAAACTAAAAATAGAATTACCCAGCAATCCCACTCCTGGGCATATACCCAGAGAAAACCATAATTCAAAAAGACACATGCACCCCAATGTTCATTGCAGCACTATTTACAATAGCCAGGTCATGGAAGCAGCCTAAATGCCCACTGACAGACAAATGGATAAAGAAGATGTGGTACATATATACAATGGAATATTACCCAGCCATAAAAAGGAATGAAATTGGGTCATTTGTAGAGATGTGGATGGACCTAGAGACTGTCATACAGAATGAAGTAAGTCATAAAGAGAAAAACTAATATCATATATTAATGAATATATGTGGAATCTAGAAAAATGGTACAGATGAACCAGTTTGCAAGGCAGAAATAGAGACACAGATGTAGAGAACAAACATATGGACACCAAGGGGAGAAATCGGGGCTGGGGGTGGTGGTGGGATGAATTAGGATATTGGGATTGACATATATACACTAATATGTATAAGATAGATAACTAATAAGAACCTGCTGTATAAAAAAAATAAATTAAAATTAAAAAAAAATAAAATAAAGTACCATATGTCTAATCTTTCAACTCCATAAGTGCTGCACTAACTTTTGCAGAATTTTTTCCTTCCTTGAACTCTGGAAGTATTGCCTTATTTCTTAGGAAAAATATCTGTTTACAAACTGTAAGCTTCTAGTTATCTTTCTCCTTTCAGAGTACTTATTCACATACTCTCACTACAACTATTCAGCAATATAGTCACCTCCTTTCTTCCTTTTTCTGACCCCTCTACTTTACATCAATCTTTACCACTCTCCTTTCTCTTTTTTAATTTTAACTTCATGGCACTCTTAATATTATTCATACCCCCTAGAGCTTATTTCTTTATTTTAAGCCCAACTTTGAATGAATCAATACATCTTCCCTGTGCCTTATCTTCTGCTCTGTGGGAAAAAAAAAAGTAGAAGCCACCAGATAGTCTCCCTGATCCACCTACATGTATCCCATTTTACTAGTAAAGAATTGTTCGTGTGCCAGTCTGAAGAAAATCTCCCCACCTGTCTGTAGATCCCATCTACTCCTATAGTCAGAAGTACTTTATCCTTCTCTGACAATTCTATCCTTTCTCTCATACATTCAACTTCTTCTCATTGCCCCAGAGATCTTAAACATAGTCAAATTTATTTAATTAGTTAAACAAACAAAGAAAAACCCAAATCCAAGCTTTACTCTCCCTTTTCTTCCTCTCCAGTTACAGGCTTATCTCTCTTCTTTCCTTTATAGCCAGAAGGTCAGATAGTGAACTATATCCAAGGTCGAGATTTCTTTTGTTCCTACTCACTGCCTTACTAATGCTAACATGCCTTCAATCATCATGATTCCATGAAGTAATTTTCATCAGTGTGACTAATGATTTCATGTTGATAAAGATAATGGATATGTTTAAAGTACTTATTTCATATCTTTTTAGTATTTGAGCCATTAACCACTGTCTTAAAACACTTTCCTTCCCTTCATTTCCATGACATGATTTCTCCTAGTTTTCTCATAGCCCTCTGGCTGCTCCTTCCCTGTCTCGTTGGTCGTCTCACGCTCCTTTACCTAGCCATTAAATTTAGAGTTCCTCAAGGTTCAATCCAAAACCTTCTCCTCTCTCAATATTCTCTTCACAGGTAATCTCAACCACACTCAGAGGGGTAATCACCATCAATGCTCATCTCTGCCTCAGATTTCTCACCTGGGCTAGATCTACTACTCTGAGTCTTAGCCAGTCTATTTTCCACACCGTAGCTAGAGAGAGATTTAAAAAATCAGAATCTGGAATTGTCTTTCCAGACCCTCTCCTCCAAATTCTCCACTCCTGATTAAAATTCTTCAATCCTTTCCCTTTGGGATCTTCCCACGCTAGGCTTTCTTCACTTCAATCACTCAGGCCTCATTTTGGTTCATAGTGATCACCATGATTTCTCCAATTACTAGTAATTTACACATGCTATTTCTTTTTTCCTAGATGCTCTCCTCTTCTCCCTTTAACTTAAGTACAACTCATCCTTCAAATTTCAGCTAAAACAGAACTTTGTCAAGGAGGATTGTCCTGACCCTTCTGACTAGAAGACCCCCTCACTTACATACGGCATATCTCTCCTTCACACTACTTAGAAGAATTGTCAGTTTTTCTCTAATAGTGAGATTATTAGATTAATATCTCTCTTCCTTCCCAAGGGCAGTTACATGGTCGTTCTTTTCTTGAAAATAAATCCCCACTATCTAGAACAGAACCTAATAGAAATAGTAATTCAATAAACATTTGGTCGGGGCTTCCCTGGTGGCACAGTGGTTGAGAGTCCGCCTGCCAATGCAGGGGACACAGGTTTGTGCCCCGGTCCAGGAAGATCCCACATGTCGCAGAGTGGCTGGGCCCGTGAGCCATGACCGCTGAGCCTGCGCGTCCAGAGCCTGTGCTCTGCAACGGGAGAGGCCGCAACAGTGAGAGGGCCGCGTAACAAAAATAAATAAATAAATAAATATTTGGTCAATGAATAAATGAATACATGATGAATTCCTCTTTCAGTATACGTCACTCATCAAAATATACTATACACCTTGCCCTTAGGGTTCTACAAGTAGTTATTGTATTAAGTGAGATATATATCATATATTAAGTGATATATATCATATATATTCAAATATATTTATATATGATATATATATAATACGTATTTATATACATTTGAATGATTGAATGCTGTTTGAAAGAAAACAAAAATAGAGTAGAATCTGTAACTCAGAACAACATATTGATATTCAATTCAACTCTGTTCATGATTATTTCCATACTGTTTTGTGTGGTATTTGAACAAGAGCCATGGCAATTGGTTTTCTTTTGGATTAAGAAATTTGCAATAATGTCCTTCAGCTCATTTATTAGAACATCTGATTAAGGTTGGCTGCAGCTGTTTCTGTTTAAATTGAAATGTCACTTTGTTGTCCCTTTTAGACTGACATGAATTGACTAATCATTTACATTTTACATTATGTTAAACTCCAAGTTCTTTGAATGAAATAGCTAGTACTGTCACACTTTTGGAGTGTGGTTTTGATGAATATATTTGTCCTACTCCCTAGAAAGAAAATGGTTATAAAAGCTCAATATAATATTATTCATTTTCCTGGCTGACCCCACATCTTGTTTTTGAGAGCAGCATGCATAAAATAGTAACAAAAAAGTTATTTTTTAAGGACGATTCATTTTAGCACATTTTGAAGTAATCATTAGTTTGTGATCTCTTATTAATAGAGGAGATGCAAAAACCACAAGCAATAACCACTAATCACTAATTAAAGTCACTGATGAGAGAAATTTGAAAGAAACACTTTACATTTGCTCTGGAAGAAAATTCAGAAGTATGGCCGGGCTCTGGTTAAGTTTACAAATTTTACCTAGTCCAGGATATCTAATATCCAAATTGTACATTCTATATTAATCACTATTTCTAATTAAAGTTTGAAAATATAATATTGCCTTTTTATTAAACAAAAATGAATGTTGATTTCCACTAATTAAAAAGGAACTTATTATCACAGGATGGGGCTCCAGGAAATTCTAAAATATTTGCCAGGTTGATTGTGTAATAAATATTTTAATACAAACATCAATGAAATTATATTAAACAATTAAAATGAATGATGGACAAAAAGCACTTTACTTCTTATCTAATTATAAAGTAACAATCTCCTGACTGGTCTTTCTGCCTGCAGTCTGGCTATATCTAAGCTCTACTCCTCCTTGCAAGCAGAATGGTCTTTCTACATGCTAAGCAGATTGTGTCTTTTTCTTTGTTCAAGTTCTTTGATTTCTCCCCTAGCATTCAAAAGTAAGTCCAATGTCTTCAATTAAAAACCCTGGACCTTCATGATCCAGATAGAACCTGTCTCTCATTCCAGCTTTAGTTAAAGCCATTTATAGAAACACACACACACACACACACACACACACACACACACAAACCTCTCCCTCCAGGCAATGGAACTGCCTACATTTCCCAAATGCTTTATATTGTTCCTTTCTCTGGTCATTCATAGGGTGTTTGTACTACAGGAGAAAGCCTCTCCCTTTCTTCACCTAATTCCTGCTTATTTTTCAAAGCATTTTCCAAATTGAACTGAATATAATACAGTTAAAATATCACCTCCTGCAGGATGCCAACTCCTGATGCTCCAGTTTCTTTAGGACCCCAGAGGACTTTGCAGTAAACCTCAGCCACAAGACTTTATAACTACAGGCATCAATTTGCTTGTCTGACTTGTGGCAAAAATGTATATACTTTGAGGACTAAATTTTCTTTAATTTAGTATCATCTGGCCCCTGGCATACTAAATTCACTTGCCAAATACTTATCTATCTGGTGTGATGTGCCAGTCCCTTAGGTTGGAGCTACAGACACAGAGATTAAAGACACATGGGCCCCATCCCTGAGGAGTGGATCATGCGTAGATAAACAGTAGAGACTCTACTTAGTTGCTAATTGAATTAATAAACAAAGAAATCTCAATTCGGAAAACTGTCTAAAGAGAAAGCTAAAAACTTTAATTACAAAATGGTGAGAATGACAAATTATTACAATTTATTACAATATATGATTAAATGCATGC
The DNA here is from genome assembly GCF_000442215.2 of Lipotes vexillifer. Taxonomy (NCBI): domain Eukaryota; kingdom Metazoa; phylum Chordata; class Mammalia; order Artiodactyla; family Lipotidae; genus Lipotes; species Lipotes vexillifer. The sequence goes on from NW_006787791.1 coordinate 856,784, forward strand.
ACTCTAAATCACTGACTATGTTACACAAATTTAAGTTAACTGCATGAACCAAAATTGAAACTCAGCTCCTCTCCTTCTTTGTCTTTTACTCATTCCTATGATAAATGGCATATGGAGTATTTTGTTTATTGGGATCTTTGGTTTCAAGTATCATGCCCATCCAGCCACCTTGTTGATATCTCCTTCCTAATCTGGCAGTGTAAATGTCAAAGACTAAGACAAAAGCATTAGTCTGATTTCTAACTTGGAAGCTTCATAGAGAATTTTAGCATTGGTGGTAGAAACAGAGATTGGTGTTGGATGGGGACAGAAATAACTTGATGCTGCCCCGGCTAATTACTGACCCCACAGGCAAATGAAACACTTGTTACTGGCAACTTTCCAGGCCTACCCGTAGTAGATATTTGTGACATTTATTAATATGTCCAAAACTATTAATGTTGCATGTCAACACCACTTTTGCCTACTTCAATACCAACTACCATCTGCTTTGCCCATTTGTCAAGAACAAAGCTTTTGTCCCAGAGTGTGCTGGCAGCTGCTCTGTCAATGGAAGGATTACCACTCAAATACCAGCTTTCTATCAGGGTACCCCTAGGTTGAGGATTTGTCTCCAGAACAAAAGGGTTGCTACTTCCAGAGTACATCCAAAACAATGTGCAACATGCAGTATCAGGGAGAGGCAATCTTGTTACTTAAGGTAAACTTGATGGGGAAATTACTGTGGGCATCACCTGACGGTCCACTATGGTCGATTTTTCCATCAGTGACTGGAGAAGGACACATTTGATTCATTTCAGCCCAAAAGCATTCTCTAAAGTGTTATAGATGTGTTTAACATCATTCCTAAGAGAAGGGAGACAGGCAATTTGCTTTATCTGTTTCAAAATAGTATTATTCTTACTGTGCAACTCAGGTAGCTCTACCATTAGGTGGTACATAGTTATTTGAATGGGTTTCCTGATATAATTCAAGAGAGATTTTGATGAAACTGGTCAGCAATAACCTCTTTGGTTGGTTAATTTTACAAAAAGTGCCTGTGAACATTTGCTTAAAAATGAAATTGTAATAGAAAAAAGATGAACTCACATAAAGTACCTTGTAAAATGTGTTTAACTGGAACTTCGGGGATTCTTTTTCTCTTTGTACATTTTTGGATGACTGGGACAGGATACAGAATATTTTTCTGAGTTATTTTATCCTTTCAGAGCAGAGATACAAAAAATCCTAATCAAACTTCCTGTATATTGTGTGGCAAGGTGCCCTATGAGGATATAGAAGCAAGTAACTCCATATATTGCATAGATCTTGAAATGAGGGGAACTCTATGCTACTGAAAACTTATTTAAAAAAAAAATCTGATATTGTTCCTAGAGCTTCTGGCTTTGTGCCACTTAATGAAACACTCATGATAGATGAGCACTCTCCCTGTCATGCCTATAAAGGAATGCTTGATGATTTTATTAACACAGGCAGTGTTGAAACCTCTCTTTGATGAACATTCTAATAAGGATGCCCTCTATGCTAGCCAAAGTTCAGGGAAATAACAAGGAAGAACAAACAGATGAAAGGAGACATCACAACATTGAAACACATGACAAGTATCTGACTTCAATAATCATGTGCTCTGAAACAGTATGCAATATATAGAATTATGTATAGCAATATATTATATATATAGGCCCAAAGAAAGAGAAATTCTGATTTTCAACTTGCAACTGGCAATGGTACCAAAATGTAGTCCCCCTTACAAAGCAATATCTTGATTTGGAGAATTTGTGTTATTTAAATCACAATCTGAATTTTGTAAAATTTTAGTATCTTATTGTAGTTGAAAATTTCTTCACTGGAATTAGCAAGTGAAACACAAAATGAGCTAAGAAAAGTTTCACTTTTTCAAAGAGAAACCAACAAGCCAATTCAGGAGTCTGCAGAAATCATGGCAGTCTAGACATGGAAATTTTTGCCTAAAGTCTATTGCTATTTAGATGAAAACTTTAGACTTGGTGGTTAGCTGTTAATAAGGAATATTCTGTAAATGATGGAATTGCAAATGTGCAAATGCCATACCTGTTTGTCTTTGACCTGTCTTTTCATTGCAAAACTATTAATGTTGCATGTCAACACCACTTTTGCATACTTCAATACCAACTACCATCTGCTTTGCCCATTCCTGCCAATCCCTTACTATCTAGTTTAGAAGTCATACATTCTTTTTTTTTTTTAACATCTTTATTAGAGTATAATTGCTTAACAATGGTGTGTTAATTTCAGCTTTATAACAAAGTGAATCAGCTATACATATACATATATTCCCATATCTCCTCCCTCTTGTGTCTCCCTCCCACCCTCCCTATCCCACCCCTGTAGGTGGTCACAAAGCACCAAGCTGATCTCTCTGTGCTATGTGGCTGCTTCCCACTAGCTATCTATTTTACATTTGGTAGTGTATATATGTCCATGCCACTCTCTCACTTCATCCCAGCTTACCCTTCCCCCTCCCTGTGTCCTTAAGTCCATTCTCTATGTCTGCATCTTTATTCCTATCCTGCCCCTTGGTTCTTCAGAACCATTTTTTTCTTTTTTTTTTTTTTAGATTCCATATATATGTGTTAGCATATGGTATTTGTTTTTCTCTTTCTGACTTACATCATACATTCTTGGAAGCTTCCTTTAAACCCCACAGCTGCCTCTCTCATATACTCCTCTAACTTTATCTTCTTTATATCACCTCTTATACGGTATCTAAATTGACTGTTTACTTGCTTGCCACAATGAGACTATGACCTCCTAGAGGACAGAACAGTTGTCCTATTTGAAATTATAACCCAGAGTTTAAAACCTAACATAATATTTTTGAATGACTACATTAATGAAGATATAAATGAATATCTGCATTCATTATATAAGCCAATAGTGACTTAAAAAATCATATTTAAAATATGTTCTGAAGTAACACATGTATTTCAGGAACTATCATAGAGTTGAAGTGAAACATTTATTTGACTATAAAATAACTGATCATAATGCATTCAGTCTCTCTGGAATACACAAATACACATGTTTGTATGGGTTATATATATATATATATATACTTTTTTCTATATCTCCCATATATCCTAACAGGTATTAATATAGATAGATAGATATAAATGATATAGATATATCTTCATCAAAATCTCTGCAATATTAGCATTTATTATACCACAAAACTTATGATATATTTACTCTCTTGGACATGGACATCCAGAAAAATGTTATTTATCTCAGCTCTATAAAAATGAAATATGTTGAATAATATTTTATTTTATCCCAAAACAAAACATAAAAGTCTTGAAAGATACACATTTTAAGAAATAAATTCTTATTTGGTTAAATCCAAGTAACTCTTTAAATTCAGCTTTAGCCATAATTAGAAGAATTTAATTGTTGTTTCTTTTCTTTGGAGAGGATTGTTGTGTCAATATAAAAAATATTTATATATTATTCATTTCAGAGCTTACACTGACTTTCACTGAGAAAGGAAATTCTTTTTTAGCAAAAGTTATGAGCTTAATTATAAAATATATAATATTTTGAAGACATTACACTGGAGGTACAAGTTTATGATACAATAAAAAATTTGATGAATGTATATGATACTAAATGCATTAATTAGATTTATGTGTTATACCATACATTTGTAAATACATAATTTACAATGTTGCCAATTACATTAGTAAAACCATTCATCTTTGACAATTTGTGTACATTAGCTTCTTTTTTCTTTTTAACTATTCCTTTGAATTACTCTTGGAAAATATTTACTTTACTTTTGGAGACTTGATATAGTATATGTATTAAAATATCTTCAGGGCTTCCCTGGTGGCACAGTGGTTGAGAGTCCGCCTGCCGATGCAGGGGACATGGGTTCTTGCCCCGGTCCGGGAAGATCCCACATGCCACGGAGCTGCTGGGCCCGTGAGCCATGGCCGCTGAGCCTGTGCGTCCGGAGCCTGTGCTCCGCAACGGGAGAGGTCACAACAGTGAGAGCCCCGCGTACTGGGAAAAAAAAAAAAAAAAAAAATCAAAATAAATACAAAAGCACAAAAGAATAATTTATATATTCAGTCTTGTTCTGTCATTAAAAATAGTATCAGGGCTTCCCTGGTGGCACAGTGGTTGAGAGTCCGCCTGCCGTTGCAGGGGACACGGGTTCTTGCCCCGATCTGGGAAGATCCCACATGCCGCAGAGCGGCTGGGCCCGTGAGCCATGGCTGCTGAGCCTGCGCGTCCGGAGCCTGTGCTCCGCGATGGGAGAGGCCACGGCAGTGAGATGCCCGCGTACAGCAGAAAAAAAAAAAAAAAAAAAAAAAAAAAAAAAAATCAATTTCACTATTAATTCAGATTATATATGTAAACATACCATTTCAATTCATTATTTCAATGATTCCTCTTATGAAGAAAGTATATTTCCCTCAAGGTAATAGGATAAGCCTATAATACCGAGGTTTTCAAAATATTTGAAATCTGATTCAACATTTTGTGAACTTAGAAATACTCTACTATTAGGTTTGTAGCAGAATTTTTCTTTTTGTTGACTATCAAAGATGATATCTTTGTTAGTTACATTACTCTGCATTTATACAAAGGCTGTTTAAAATTTAAGGTAGAGGTAGTAGACACAAAAGTATTTAACAAGGTCGTTTTCCAAATTTGAAGAGTTCCAGCACTTTGCAATGCATCAAAAAGCAATTTGTAATTGACAGTGTTTCTCAGTCAAGAGATTGTTCTCCAAAGACAGTCAGCTGGGTAAATGTCAGAAGCTCAAAAAGTAAATTATAGTACAAATAGTGTTGATATTTCTATGAAATGGAAGAAAGGCATATTTATTTTTTAAATATAGAATTTTATTTAAAACAAGTGAAAACCTTCTATTGTGACCTTTACAAGATTCCAAACAGTGACGAATTTGGTCATTACAAATAACCTTTTCCAGAAAGAGCTTTACCATTTGGGACTTTCATTTGGTAATATATGTGAATTAATTTCCTTTCTACAAAATAACTCATGATATTAAACTTTTTATGAGATATTTTATCCCTAAGATTACAGTTTTAAACAAATTTTAGAAGAGAAAAAAAGTAAAGGAGCAGCTATATGATAGCCTATCATTTTAACTTGTACGGGGGGAATTATTAAGTCATTTTCTCATTTCTTCCTTCTGTACAGAATGATATTGTACTTTTGTGAGCTTTGTGGGTAATTAAGTCTCACAACATTCTTAAAGAGCTTAGTAGAATTCTATTCAGAAGATTCACTCTAAAGCAGTTTCCAACTTAATAGGTGGGATTCTCTGCATTGTTAAGTCATTTGTTTGGAATCTGTTATTCCTTTTCACCATATAAATAATATGATGTATGGTGGTTTAAAGTAGTTTTCCAAGTTAGGCTTCACTATTTTTTTTTTAACTCTTGGGTACCCAAAGAGAATGTGTGTGTGTGTGTGTGTGTGTGTGTGCGTGTATTCTAGAATGTATAAAATTATATAAAATTATGAAGATAAATTTAAAAGTGGGCAAATATTATTACCCTCTCTCAGTAGCTTGCATAATAACATCTCTATTAGAATATGAGTTCCAGTCCCAATCTGGAATTATAAGACCACAAACTGGGCTTCCCTGGTGGCACAGTGGTTGAGAGTCCGCCTGCCGTTGCAAGGGACACGGGTTCATGCCCCGGTCCGGGAAGATCCCACATGCCGCGGAGCGGCTGGTCCCGTGAGCCATGGCCGCTGAGCCTGTGCATCTGGAGCCTGTGATCCTCAGTGGGAGAGGCCACAACAGTGAGAGGCCCATGTACCAAAAAAAAAAAGACCACAAACAGACCCAATGCACCTGATAAAAATGCTCTTTTTCTTCAGTCCCACATCTCTAAGACACTGAAAACCAAGAAGACCATAGGTCTGTTTCAATGATTGGATTTTCTCATTTTACGACAGGATTTCTGAAAGGCAGAGGAAGGGAATGCATAGCAACATGTAAGGGATTAAGGTGCACTAAAAGACCAGGTCTCTTTCCCTAGTTTAAAGACCTTTCCATCTCTTTCCTCCTAGGAACACTGTCTCTGCCATCTTCTCCATGGTTAGCCAGCCACTGAATTGCAAACTCTATGGACTACTGGGAAAGTAGAATATACCAGGCTGTTTACAAAACCTAATAGGGAATGGTGAATGTCCCCAGAAAGCTAATACATAATAAGGGGAGTGACATTAGCACTTTTCAAAAACTTTTTAAGAATTATTAATAAAAATTATAGCAGTATTCATTGGAAAGTAGAAAAGACTAGATTTAGACCTTGCTTCCCAGTTATATATGAAAGGCAATGAACTTCTCTGACCACTGTATCTAAAATGGTAGCCACAGATTCCATCCTCTAATTCTGCTTTGTAACCTTTATCATTACTGGTATATTTGTTTTCTGCTCCTTGCACTGGAGTAAAAGCTTCACTGATGCAGATATTTTTGTTTTGTGTAAGTTTGTGTGGTATTCCCAGGTGTTAGAACAGTGACTACCATACAGTAGGTACTAGATATATATTTGTTGAGTGAATGAACAAATAAATGAATACTAATTCAAAGACTTAATTGCTTTGAAACGTGACTCCCTTGACAATACATGCTTATATATATTGCAAATAAGAACAAACTATCTCTTAATGGGAAGATAGTTTTAGACACCTGCTTAATGACTGCTTTGCAAGTACATTTCTTGTCTGAACTGGTTTCTCCTAATCCAAGTCTCCTTCCACAGCAGTTGTTAGGCTTTCCTCTTTCTCACCAGACCTGACTTCAAAGCCACAATTCAAATAGGCCACCTGTTTTCTCTGCTTCACAAATTAGATACTACATGGTTCGAAGCTGCAAAGGAGCATAACAAAGTGGATGAGAGACAAAAAGGATAAAAATCAGAGCTTGAAAACAGAAAATTAGAAAATGTCCATAATCTACATAAATTGCACTACACTGCAGAAAGTGATTATTTGCTCATGTAGTCTCTTCAGATCCTGAAATGCTGAGAGGATTCTACATACACTTTACCCATGAGTGTGTCCAAGAGGACTGTGAAAGTCACAGAGGTGATAATACAGCCTACTATGAGTGGTAGTGTCCAAGCCATTAAAACTTATTTCCCGGTTCCTTTGTATCAGAGACAAACAGGATACTCATACCTACAGAAAATATGTCCCCTTATTAGAACACAAAAGATGCATGAAACCATAAAATATTATTAATTTTGCAATGCTATTATTTAACAGAGATGATATGGAAATTAAGCTTTACCTGAAAGAATACTACCTGAAAGTTAATTTGTTTGAGGGAATTAGTCTAATTCCACATAGGGTTTCAGGTGTACTAATGAAACACATATACTAGAAATCAAAGGTAAAAGGGTAATAATGAATCAGAATCAGGAAACTGTGAAAGGAGTTTAAAGGCCAGAAGTTAAATATAACTATCAAATTTGATTCAGTTTAGTCACAATTCCCACAAATGTTAGTTAGGCACCAATTAATATCAATGCAAAAATAAGATGAGGTAATGAACATGATGAAAACACTAACTTCAATTCCATAAACTTAGTTTTAAGCACCTGAGATATTCCAGGCTCTATTAAGAAGCATTGAGGATCCAAAGACAACTACCCTATTGAAACTTGGCACCTGGCCATCATGCCACTTCTGGCTCTATTATAATTTATTTTCACTTTCTCTTCATTTATTTTATTTTTATATTTTAAAATTATTTCATAGACATGTAATCACCTACTATGTTTGATATTATTGTACTGGTTAAATATGTCAAAGTCTCATGTACTCTAACGGTTTTGCTTTAACTATGAATACTTCTTGAGTACAAGAATACAATCTAACCTTGAATCAATATACTTCTCAAAAGAATCAGGTGTTTTGTGAGATTTTATATCTAGAACCATACTCTGATTTGAAAACATGTTTCCAGTGAAATGATGGACATATGTAATCTAAAAAATAAAAATTCATAGAGAAGATAATAAGTGCCTGTGAAAGGCATACATATTTTCAAGGTGTTGGACTAAAAATCCAGTACAGTGGTGTTTAGATTGCAGCTTAAAATAATAGTTACTACTCAGTGGGAATCTATTTTATAGCAAGAGGTATTCTAGATGCTTTAGACACTCTGTCTCTAATCTAATCTCGAAAAAAAATCCTGGGGATTACATACCATTTTTCTGATTTTATATAAGGTGAACTTAGGCTTGGGGAAGGGGTTAAGACTTGCTAGAGATCAGGTAAAACTAGAACAGCTGGGGTTTCAATTCTCACGGGTTTCTCAACACTTCAAAGTCTCTGCTCTTTCCACTAAAGTAGGCTGACTCTCAATCCTTAATTGACTGAACTAATCAAAAATGACACAAAATTACTTAGAACTGCCCCTTTAAAATGCTCTTTAATGATGCTGAGCCTACCAACCAAGCAGAATCTTACCGTTTAAATGCTCCAGACCACTTTAGCATTTTTAGAAATAGCTTGTGTTGTAGCATTATTATTTACTTACCTGTTTTGGCTCTTTTACTAAATTATATTACACAATACTGACATCAAGTTTAATAATATATTAGGGTAAAAATATGGAAGCCTGTGTAAGTCTTTAAACCTTGGCAAACTCAGCATATCAAAAGGATATTTACATATTAGCTTATCACAGCAAAACTCAATACTGATTATATAATCTTAAGGGCCTTCTTTTTTCTAAGACTCCCTGGATCACAAAGGTGCTCTAGCTCACGCCTCTCCTAAGGACATTATAAATATATCTCTTCAAACAGGAAGGGACATTTCTAGTTGGTCTTATCTGTAGACACACAAATCTCCCCTAATATGGACAGTCTTCCTGTGGTTGTGTTACTAGAGTCCTCCTACCAAGTGTCATTTGAGCCTGTAGAAGGAGACTGAGTTTGGTTCAGAAGCAAAGGAAAGCTTTATTCTTTGATCAAAGAATGGAGAGGTTCGGGCTACTGCTCCAGAGTACAAGATCTCCCTGAAAGGCCCTCAGCCGGGCTGTTTTACAAGGATCTTGTCAGTGGGGAGGGGGGCGGAGTTCTTGTGAGTCTGGCACAGCTGTGCTGCTGCTGTTTCTGCTCCCAGCACTTACTCCTGATTGCAGTGTCTGACGCAGCACCTCTGCACACGGCCCGCCACCGCCATCTTGAATCACAGTGTGTGCCCAGCACTTGGAAACAGGCCCCGTGGAGCTGAAGTATCCTGTGCAGCCACTTCGCACTGGGAACTCTGCTCTGAAGTGCCGGGTACAAGGCCTCTGCACTTGGCACCCTAAGAGCAAGTGAAACTAGACGAAGTACAAAGGAAAAGGAGAAAAAAAAAGGTTAGACTTTTTTATTTTATTAAAAAATATTTTATTACCCAGATTCTATATTTCCCAGAGCATAATTAATGGGCTTTGCTGGTGACAAAGCCTTCTGCTGTTTGTCCTGTTCCTCATTCTTGAGAGGCACTGAGGGACACAGGTCTGCTGATTTGAGGCGTCGTCATAACCCAGGTTGAGGAGCGGTACTTCCCAGCTGCCTGTAGATGTGTTCGATTGTCCCCAGACCTTAGCCCTGTTTGCCCTGAGTGACAACCATTTGTCTAAGGTTTTGGAGACAAAGGGTACCAGACAATTTAAGATGCATGGCGTAAATATTAAAAGAGAATAATGGTCACGTGTCAATTTTTTCCTGGAAATGAAGGCATCTAGGCCTTCTGTAAGCAAAAGTGTGCCCTGATGTTGAGGCTCACTGCCGCGGCCTGAATCCCCCTGGTGATACTTTTGTTGTTTTCCAGAAGAGAAGCTTCAGGTCAGAGAGGGGTTCACAGGAGTAGTCAAGGGGATCTGTTGCCCCAGGTTGTCTCTCCGGAGGTTGGGGCTCAGGGTCCTCTTCATTCAAGTGTGATGTGCTTACAGAGTGATCCCTGCAACTTCAATGCACAGTGAGCCTCAGTGGTTAGGATTACCAAGTGGGGCCCATTCCACTTAGGAGTGAGCTGATCTTGCGGGCTTGCTGGTTTTCCAAGTTTTTAGGTTCACCCAGTCTCCTGGCTGGAAGGGGTGAAGGGCCAGGTCAGTGGGTGCAGGCAGCACCTGGTTACCATATTCAGTGAGAGCTTTCAAGTTTTCTCCTATCTCGAGGGCATACTTGAGTTGTTCCATTTCAAAGGGGTTAAGGTGTCCCTTGTCTTCGGCACGGGGAGTGGGTCTACCATACCTGAGTTCAAATGCACATAACTTTAACTTACACCTTGGGGCTAAATTCATGGGGAGCAAGGCAATGGAAGCAACTTAATCCAATTTTCTTGAGTTTCCTGACGTACCTTGACTAAGGCCTGTTTCAAGGCCTGATTGGATCTCTCTACTTTCCCTGACAATTGGGGTCTCCAGGCTGAGTGCAAGGTTCATTTTAAGTCCAGGGCACTCATCCCCTTTGTCACTTGAGACACAAATGCTGGATCATTATTACTTTGTAGGGACCCTGGGAGCACAAACCTGCAGATTATTATCTTTAGTAAAACCTTAGCCACTTCAGCTGTTGTCTTAGTTCTAGCAGGGAATGCTTCTATCCACCTAGAAAATGTGTCTCCTAGCACCAAGGGATACCTGAAATTGCCCAGTACTCTCGACAGGACAGGAAATTCAATCTGCCAGTCTTGGCCAGGATATGTCTCTCTGATCGGAATGGGCCTTATCTAGTGACCTCTGAGGGGTCTGGTGTTGGGGTGGTTAATCCGACTGATTATACTTTTTATGTCAGGAGTTACCATGACCTCAACTAACCAAGTACATAGGGCTTCCCTCCTGTAGTGAGTTCCTTGATGAGCCTCCCTGATGGCTTGACAAGCTGCAGTTTGGGGAAAGGAATATTGCCCATGTTCATTAACTAGCCACACATGGCCTCCTAGATCTCTATTGAAGCCCTATTTTCAGGCTTTGTCTAATGCTTCCTTTGTGTAGATTGGGGAAGATCCAAATAAGATTTCTATTTCAGGAAATTTGGAACTAGCACCAAACTCTTAATGGAGTCCTCGAAAGACCAAAAGATATAACTGGGGGTCCCCCTTGAATTTGTAACAGCCCGTGCTTGAGACAGTTAGTCTCTCCTCAGTTAGAATATCCCACAGGAAGTTAGACGGGACCACCTCCAGTCCAGAGCAGCTTGGCCATGTTAGTTCCTGATCAACTTGGTTCATTAGGGGGTGGCACAGCTGTCTGAGGCCAGGGTGTTCTCTTTCTCCTTCCGACTGAAAGGGAGGAGTTTTCAGACTTCCTGCGGGTGACAGCTAAAAGCTCGAGGAATTCCTACAGGGTACTCCAGAGGCCGTGGGCAAGGCTGCTTTATTGAGTTCTTGTCAGCAGGGAGGGGGCAGAGTTCTCGCAGGTCTGCGCAGTTGTGTTGCTCACAGCACTCCCTATCACAGTGGCAGCACAGTGTCTTTGCACACAGCCTGCAGAGCTAAGGTGTCAGGCACAATGGTTTTGCACTAGGAACTCTGGTTTGAAGTGCTGGGTGTAAGGCCTCTGTACCCTACAAGCAAGTAAAACTAGATGAAGCACAAAGGAAAAAAAAAAAAGGTCAGACTTTATTACCCAGATCCTATTTTTATTTCCTGGGAATTATTAATGGACTTTGCTGGTGACTGTCAGCAGAATAAAGTGTCCTTTCCTCCCCCAAAGTTGTCTACAGCCTAATAATCCCTGAAACCTATGATTATGTTATGTTACATGCCAAAGCAGAATTAAGATTGCAGGTGGAATTAAGATGCTAATCAACTGACTTGAGAGTTAATCCTATGTTATCCAGGTGGGTCCAGTGTAATAAGAAGAGGTATTGAGAGAGAGAGAGTTGTGACTATGGAGAATGTCAGAGTAAATGTGATAAAGGCGGGACCAGCCATTCTTGGCTTTGAAGATAGCAGAAGGGGAGCATGAACAATGGAATGCAGTTAGACTCTAGAAGCTGGAAAGGCACAAAAATGGATTCTCCCCTAGGGCCTCCAAATAAGAATGTAGCCCTTCCAACACTTTGATTTTAGCATAGCGAGCCTCATTGTGGACTTCTGAACTATAGAAAAGGAAGACAATAAATCTGTGTTGTTTTAAGCCACTACGTTTGTGGTATTTTGTTACAGCAGCTATAGGAAACTAATACACCTCCCTTGGCTGTTGTTCCTTCTAGGTCAACAGCAATTTTGGTAGATGTCAGAGTATATGGATGTGTCAAATTCAGACTTTATTATATGTTTTGGCTAGCTCTTGTCCATTGATAATTCCTTCTTTGGAAGACTAGTAAAGAGACATTTTCCCATAGTGAAGTTCTGGCCTTGTCCTGTAGCCACAGTTCACATGTATGAATCTTGATTATATGCTTTAATAGCCTGTTCCATTCTTCTCTGTTACTTTTGAACATACTTTCTTAAAAGAATGAATTACTGAATGAATAAGCATAAAAATAGGCTAAGGTTTATCCTCCTACTCGTACAAGTATGAATTTTTCTTCCCAGGACAAAAGGTTAAGCCTTGTTTTTTCCAATGAACGAAAGTAGTTTCCTGAGCAATTTCCAAATTTGAATTACTTCAATCCTAAATTACTCACGTTTCTAAATTTTAGAGGATGGGTATAAATAAGAACATCAGAGCAAGTTCTTCATCCAAACAACGTTTAGAAGACACAATAAAAATTTCAATTTCTGCATCTATTATCCCAAATGCAATTGTATTCTCCAAATTATATTTCCAATCTAGATCAGTGTTGCTTTTATATTCCAGGAACAGATAGAGTTATATGGGAAGGAAAGGGGAAAATAATGCATAAAAAGGAAAGTTTTAGCCCTGCCAGTATGTTCTTCAGTTTGTACAGTGTCTAGATGAAGCCCAAAGGAAAAAAAAAAAACCTTGTAACTTCTGCCCATCTGAGAAAAATCTACAATCAAGATTTTCATTTTCACAAAATGCTTTTATATTTGTAGGAAGCCATGGAATTTGAGACACTGCTGCTTTCTTGGAAATTCAGAGATGGGCCTCTTGTATCCCATTACCCATTGCTATTTCCTTTCTCTTTTTAAGCCAACCTAGCTATGCTTTTATAATATTTTACTTGTTCTTTTTTTTTTTTTTTTTTTTTTTTTTTTTGTGGTACGCGGGCCTCTCACTATTGTGGCCTCTCCTGTTGCAGAGCACGGGCTCCGGACGCGCAGGCTCAGTGGCCATGTGTCATGCGCCTAGCCCCTCCGCAGCATGTGGGATCTTCCCAGACTGGGGCACGAACCTGTGTCCCCTGCATCGGCAGGCAGACTCTCAACCACTGCGCCACCAGGGAAGCCCTACTTGTTCTTTATGTTGGCTTCTTGCCTCCCCCACTAAGAAAACTATTTGTTTGATAAAGGTGCAACTCCTTCTTTTCTTCCATACTTTGCTTTTTCGAACAGATATATGTGCTTAACATCTTCCCTTGAGTTATAAAAGAGGAAGATAAGAGATATGACATCTATGACATCTAAATACAAAAGCGCCTATTGTTTATGCTAATAATCTCAGTTTTACTTCCCTCAGGTAGGGTAGTTTTTTACAGGAGGAATTTTTCCTTTAGGAAGCCAACATTTAACCCAGGCCTGCAGTTTATTAGCTGGACTGGAGTCAGAACTTCTACTTCTCCAATTTAAACCTTGAGATCTGTACAATCATATGTTCCCTTAGAGCCTAAACAGCTTAAGAACAATTATTAAAAGCTCAGCTTATCTTAATGAGTCATGGGAAGACAGTGACAGAGGAGGTAGCAGTGACAACAGGGCACTAGAGAGCATTTGTCTGCTCATTAGAAATGTGGCCCAGTGGCTAGTAAGCTTGGATCAGCCATTCTTGCTTCTTGGGGAAGAGTAGTAACTGGAGAAAATAGATACATACACTCCAACCCTTAGTGATCCCATCAGGCAGAAAGCTGTGTGGAAATCTCAATTAAAAAGTGAGTTTATGAAGAAAAAATATTTCTTGCTAACACTTATCATTAGCTAGTAGCAATGCAGCTCATCATTTTGAAAGTCATCTAATATATGGGAGATGCCTTGATATAAACCTTCTAAATAACACTTTTTAAACGATTTGCCCATGATACTTATTTTATTATGACAGCTTTGCTTTAGAACTATCCATAACAAGACTGTTAAAAGACCATTAATTTTGCAATGCTAACATAACATTTTACATGATTTCAGACAAAAATGTGACTGTTTATTGATTGTTACTGTAATAAGTATTTTTTAATTAATTTTTTATAAATCTTATGAAAATAATCTCAGGAAGATGTAAGATGATAAGCTTTAAAGGAAATCAATACTGGGTTAATTTTTTCTTACCTATTTTTAATTCTCTGTTGAAAATGATTAATTACAATAATATTAGCCTCCATATTTCTAACAATAAGAACTCAAACCCATAGATGCCCTAGTCTTTTAACAAAGGTAAGAGATGACATGGTAATATGACCACTCCTCTTCACACAAACTCCAACTTGAAATTTTTTTTTTTTTTTTTTGGGTACGTGGGCCTCTCACTGCTGTGGCCTCTCCCATGCGGAGCACAGGCTCTGGACGCGCAGGTTCAGCGGCCATGGCTCAAGGGCCCAGCCGCTCCGTGGCATGTGGGATCTTCCCGGACCGGGGCACGAACCCGAGTCCCATGCATAGGCAGGCGCACTCTCAACCACTGCGCCGCCAGGGAAGCCCTCCAACTTGAAATTTTAATGGATGTTGATTGTTCTGAATAAATTATGGAGGTAATGGTATGTTTTTTGTTTTTACTAAATTTGGTCATAGAAAAAAGAAAATACCAATGAATGTATCATAAAAATGACCGAGGAAGTTAATTCTTTTTCCCCCCCAAATAATAGTAGGTTTGCTTGCTTGTAGTTATTGAAAAACACTCATTGATAAAAATTCATACCAAATAGATGAATATAGAAAAAATGCTTATAATAGTACCACACTTAAAAATAATCACTGATGGGCTTCCCTGGTGGCGCAGTGGTTGGGTGTCCGCCTGCCGATGCAGGGGACGCGGGTTCATGCCCCGGTCCAGGAGGATCCCGCGTGCCGCGGAGCGGCTGGGCTCGTGGGCCATGGCCGCTGGGCCTGTGCGTCCAGAGCCTGTGCTCCACGGCGGGAGAGGCCGTGGCACTGAGAGGCCCGCATACCACAAAAACAAACAAACAAACAAACAAAAAATCACTGTTAATGATTCTGTATATGTTTTTCCAAATGTATTTTCTAGGATATATGGCTTTTTAGAAAAAATGGAATAATAATGTACACATTGCTTTGAATACTTTTTTTCCCCACAACACAAAATACTGTGGTCCTATTTCCATGTCGATAAATTTACATCTATGTCATCTTTATAAATTGCTTTATTCCTATAATGGATAGTCCAAATATAGGAATATATATGTCAAATATTGTGGATGTATTCCAAGGTGTGAACATTTCATAGTTTCCTTAACCATATTATTATAAATAAAATTGTGATGAACAACCATTTATTTGAGGTCATGATGCGGGTGGAGAAAATTATTATAAGAAAAATTCACTCATAGTTTTTGGTACATATTAAATTTTCCTGCAGAAAATGTGAATTTTACTTCCACTAAGTGTATGACAGTGCTTATTATGAGATTGTTTGTGCTGGAAAATATTCTTAATCTCTTCATCATAAAAGAAGGAATGGCAGCAAAATTTTTTTTTTTACAAAATAATTGGAAATGAAACTAAATATTTCTTAAAAAGTAAATCATTAATTTTTTGATTAGAGAAATAAGGTGATTTCTCATTTCATTTTATATATTTTTGGTTGTGAATGAAGCTATATATCTTCACATTTTTTAACAAAATCTTTTAAAAATTATCTGCTTGTGTCCCATTTTTATTTTATTTATTTATTTAAAAACTTTTATGGGAGTATAGCTGATTTACAATTTTGTGTTAGTTTCAGGTGTACAGCAAAGTGAATCAGTTATATGTATACATATAGCTACTCTTTTTTTTTTTTAAGCTTCTTTTCCTATATAGGCCATTACAGAGTATTGAGTAGAGTTCCCTGTGCTATACAGCAGGTTCTTATTAGTTATCTATTTTATATATAGTAGTGTGTATATGTCAGTCCCAATCTCCTAATTTATTCCTCCCCCCCCATTATCCCCTGGTAACCATAAGTGTTTTCTACATCCCTGACTCTACTTCTGTTTTGTAAATGAGTTCATTTGTACCCTTTTTTTTTACATTCCACATATAAGTGATATATGATATTTGTCTTTCTGTGTCTGACTTACTTCATTCAGTATGACAATCTCTAAGTCCATCCATGTTGATGCAAATGGCCTTATGTTGTTCTTTTTTATAGCTGAGTAATATTCCATTGTATATATGTACCACATCTTCTTTATCCATTCCTCTGTTGATAGACATTTAGGTTGATTCCATGTCCTGGCTATTGTAAATAGTGCTGCAATGAACACTGGGGTGCATGTGTCTTTTTGAATTATGGTTTTCTCTGGGTATGTGCCTAGGAGTGGGATTGCTGGGTCATATGGTAATTCCATTTTTAGATTTTTAAGGAACCTCCATACTGTTCTCCATAGTGGCTGTATCAATTTACATTCCCACAAACAGTGTAGGAGGGTTCCCTTTTCTCCACATCCTCTTCAGCATTTATTGTTTGTAGATTTTTTATGATGGCCATTATGACAGGTGTGAGATGATACCTCACTGTAGTTTTGATTTGCATTTCTCTAATAAGTAGTGATATTGAGCATTTTTTCATGTGCTTGTTGGCCATCTCCCTTACCTATTTTTAAAAGGGGGTTTTGTATTATTTATTTATTAGTTCTCTTTATATGTTATGGGTATCAATCTATGTCCATAATATGTAGTTTTATGGTTTCTTTTACATTTTCACCACTTAACTGTGATGTTTTTTGTGAAGCCATCATTCTGCATCTGAAAAACACAAATCTATAATATTCTGTTCATTATACCTGCTGCTGTTGAGATCATATATTGTTTGTTTGCCATATTTTACTAAGAATGAATCTCATCAAACAAGGATTTCAGTTGTCCTTATGAGCTATCTGATATTATGGATGAATGATTCAGTCAAATGAATACTGTAGGCAATTTGTATTTTCTTAGATTACAAATATGTACCCTCAAAAAAATAAAAAGAAACAAAAAAACAGTTCCCAATTTTCTGACTTCTACTTTCTGTTAAATTACTGATCTATTTTTTTATCAGCTAATTAACAAATTTCTCTTATATGTAGTCTACATCCCCTGGAGTCCAATGTCTGTTCCTATCACTGTCTACCAGTGATGTACTTGGTGAAAAGTTTCTGGGTTTTCTATCTGTTTTTATCCCACTCAAGCAGACTGACATGTAAGATTGTATTTTATAGTTTTTTATTTTTCTTTTGGTGATATCTCCACCTTTATGATTTGCTCTTGGTTTATATCTTATGCAGTATCCTTCAGTGACTTCTCTTTGTCCTCACTTGGTGAAATCATGTTTTTGTTCCTCTTCTCATCTCTTTTAACAGGTTCATCTTAAATGATAGCATATGCTTATGTGGGTTCAACTACCACCTCTGTGCAGTTGAATCTTGCATCTGTAACCTTGACTTATGTCTTGAGACCTCTTTGGAGGCCTATTTAATAAATGTTCAATAAAATTAATGAGTGAATAAATGAAAAAGAACACAAGTTAGAATTAGAAAACCTTTGATTTGAGGCACTGCTGTAGCATTATTAATTTAACAACTGCTACTTGAGCATCTACTATAGTGAGGCAGTGTGCTAAGGTTTGGGGTTAAGGTGGTAAATTATTAGTACATGAGTCCTAGGAAAAATCACTGCTTAGTTTACTCAGTTGTAAAATGGGATTTATAATACTTTCTTACATCCATCGTTTTTTTGAACTTTAAAATATACAATGAGCATTAAATCAATTTGCCTAATTATATAAAATGTTAAGAAAAACAAAAGGTGAAAAAGTGTACAGCTTTTCCAAAATAATTTGAGAGAAAGAATGAAGGAAATTTGGAATAAAATATTCAGAGCTGAAAGCTGTCAAGAAATCCATTTATTTAAATAGCCAGAGTGAAATGAAGACTCTATTATCTGTTCAGCTACATTGCCTTAAGACAAAATATTGGAATGTCTGTGATACAGTGTGATCTGAATTCAGGACCAAAATAGGATCCTAGTTTTTAGTTTGAGAATGCTCCTATATGAAAAGACACATATTTCTTGGTAAAATCCCCATAAAAAAATGAAGATCACCAGGGAGTCCAAGAATGAAAGTGCCCTGATAGTTAAATTAGATTCCTGACTTTCAGTCAACCAATTCAGGACTTATCATTGTGCACAGACACCTACACATTTCCTCTGAGATGGAAGTAGAGAGAGGAGAAACTTCTGTACCACTAAGTACATTGTAGGGGTAACCATAAGCCTCCCCTATGAGTTTCACATAGGTTAAAGATGAATCAGATGAGAAAACGTTGAGTCTCACACATGTGTTTTATACTCAGATAGACTAGAAAGTGACAAAAGAGTTGCCAGGGTCCTCAACCGCTTGCACAGTGCAACTGTAGACTTACATTATGACTTTTGGAGAGACTTTTTTCCAAGTTTCTCCATACATTGAACTAAGAATGCTCATCTTTTGCAAACCTCTATTCCTGGAATAAGGTAGAGAAGATCAGAGAACATCAGAGGCAGACAGTATGTGGTTACTCTCTTTTGTTGAATTTTGACTTTAAACCACTCCTATTGTCACTAAAAGTATTTTAAAATAAGCTGTTTTCCTGATTACAAAAGGAATATGTACTGATAATAAAAAATATAGAAAGTTGCAGAAATTTTAAAGAAAAAACCAAATGAATTCACCACTGAACCCACCACAGAGAGGTCTTTCTAAAAATTTGTGGGTTTTTTTACATTTTTTCTGTTTTAATAGTGTGATATAAACATTTCATCATATTTTGTAAACATTTTTAAGGATTCTAAGTGGTATATGATAGCTCATCCTTGAATGCATCTCAGTTTTTAGATTGAACCATATGAAATTGCTGTTTGTATATCAAAATAGTTGAATATCAGCAATTTCATATCATTAAACCAAATATATAACCATTTTTAAAGACTGGTTACTGAAGTTTTTTCTAATGTTTTAATATTATACATTTTACTTTTTTTATGTTATTGGGAAGCCAGTAACAGCCTAAATAACAATAAGAAGTAACTACACAAATGAATTTCACCCATAGGATGCTATTAAATAGTTTTATTCTATCAGCATTTGTACTATTCCTGAGATATTAGATTAAAAAATAGAATTTAATACTGTATTTTTGGCATAATCAAATCAATAGTAATATATAGTCATAGAAAATAACTGAAACTGAAGTGTGTGGAATTTATCTTTCATCATTATGTGTGATTCATGTTTCTTCTGTATAATTTCTTGGGTTTTCAGATGTTCTACAGTGGAGATAAATTTTGTTCATATTTGTACAAATTGCTGCAAAAACATATTTCTGCTTCAAAAGTATTCCTGTTTTCACAGAATTATATAATTTAATAAAATGTTTATTTTAAACTTAGGTTTGGTTTTGCAGATGCTATAAGACACAGGTATACAGGAGAACTATATAGGAAAAGGAAAGACAATAGCCTTTGTTAATTCCTTCCTGTGTGCAGATGCTTTCTTTCTACTTGTTTATCAAATGACTTAATACTCTCTCATGATCACATGCTGATCAATAGGGAATAGGATTACTAAAGAAAAACAAAACCAAAACAGGATGTCAAATTTGAATTTCAAATAGAAAATGAATACTTTTTTTAGTATGAGCATGTCACATGCAATATTGGGCATATAATAATACTAAGAGTATTCTTTGCTTACTTGAAATTAAAATTTAACTGGACTTCTTGTACTTTATATAGCAATGTAAATAGGAGCAAGTTCAACCATTTAAACAGATTTTTTCCATGTGGCAATGTGAGCCTGTTAGATATTTTAATTTTTTAATAGAATTGGGGATGCATGTTCCAACATTATTTCTCCTAATTTTCATATGTTCCCAAATAATTAAAACACTTTAAAATACAGCTTAAAGTGAACAGCACATGCCTGTGTGCCACGTGTGGCCTGTGGGGGGCCTATTGGTGATGGCTGCCAATAGATGATATAATGGATTAATGCTTCTCACAGTTCAGTGCCTATAGGTGTTACCTGAGGATTTTGTTAAAATTCAGATTCTAATTCAATGTCTTTGAGGGGTTCTGAAATTTTGCATTCACAACAAATTTCCAAGTGAGGCCAGTAGTTGCCTTCTTCTGATCACACTTTTAGTGTTAAGGAATGCAGGCAGGAAGGGAAAGGAAGGACAAAGGAAGTAAGAAAATAGAACAGATATCCAACCCAGTAAAAGGGGATGCTGAAAGAGAAGAGCTGAAGCAAAAGGTCTCATCCATCTGTTATTCTTCAAATCAAGAATCAATCCTCTAGCATAAAGTCAGGACAAATGCAAGTAAATCTGATATCAGATTCATTTATCATATAAAGTATCAATAAAATGATCTTAATTCTTTGAAAGAAACTAAGTATAAAGAAATAAATCAGCAATATTAACAATGCAGATAATGAGGTGTTAGCTACCTGCACACAGATGCATGAGCACACATGCAAACACACACAGTATGTTCTAAAAATATACACATATATATATACAGATATAGATATAGATATATTTTCACAGACTCCCACCACCTTGTAATTCAGTGGTCCCTTCGGAAATACATTAAAGCTGGATATATAGGGATAAATATCAAGATAGAGTTTTAATTGCCTCCGTTGATTGCCCCAATCATGAAAGTAACCATAAACCCCTACACCTGTCAGAGCCAGCTGTTGGTCACTGGGAAAGGCAAAGATGAGGACAGGATAATGAAAGAAAGCAGGGAAGAGGGAAAGGCAGAGAATTAAAGAAATGTCTAGTGCAGCTATCTGGTGGAGGGTATTCATCTTTCTTTTTGAGAAAGGACAGGTAGGATATTAAGAGAGATAAGTAGAGAGGGAGAAAGATGAAAGAGGAAAGAAACTTAAAACACATTACACAACACTGAGGGGATTGTATAATGCATGTTACTTCATACAATGTAGTATGTGCTTTCCTCATGCAGGCCGGGACTCAGTAGCTTACTCTGAATGTTGAGAAGTCCACACGGGGACCAAGATACATAGCTGTGGGAACCTCTGTCAAATCAATGAAATAACTACAGTCACAAAGTTAAAAATCCTGCTGATTCCATATAGATATTTTAAGAAGAATTAATCTATACTTAAAGCTACATAATTTTTTCTTGGCTTAAAATTATCTCACTTAAGAAAGTTAATTTTTTTTTTCTATTAAAAAAAGTAATTTATGTACTGTAAACAGTTTGGTAGAAATTCGCCTTTTGAAAATATCAGTCCAAAATAGGGATGCATTTTGTAAGGGCAATTCCTGCT
>NW_006787791.1:878454-921357 GCF_000442215.2 Lipotes vexillifer
CCTGCTGAATTTGTAGCAGTATATGTTAACACCCATCACCATTTGAAAATAAGCAGGTCATTCCGGATCAGAAAATCTCTGGTATTAAAGAAAAAGAGTATTTAGGTCAGTATTACCCTTATCCAGGGTTGTCTAGCCCCCAAATTATCCCAGATATGGCTTTCGTTTCTTTTTAGATTATAAATTATTGATTTCTTTAAATCTGACTTTAAAATTTTTCTTTTGTATTCTATGTTCTGGAATAGAATGAAGCTTAAGCGGTTGTTCTCGAAGTGTGGTCAGCTACAGCAGCATAATATTACTTGGGAACTTATTAGAAATGCCAATTATTTGGCTCTATCTCGGACATACTGAGAAAGAAACTCTTGGAGGTGGGATCAAGAAATTTGTATTTAAAACCCTCCAGGGCATTTTCATGCTCACTAAAGTTTGAGGGCCACAGTCTCAAACTATGATTGCCTCCATTTTTAAGATTCTCTTTCTCTCAGCATGTTTCTGAAAACTTCCAACCTTGAGAATTCCCTAGAGACAGAGTGACTGTTATCATTAAGGCGAGCCAGATGACTACCTCAGGCAACCTATTTATAATTGTGAAGTAATTTTGAATACTGCAAATTCTAGTAGCATTCCTAAATACTAAAGTCCCTCCTTCAGGCTCACAAATATGGCTGTGGAAACCAAGATGTCTTATGTAAATTTGTAGCTTTCTAAAAGAGTAGAACTGGTTTAGGGTTTGTTTGCAGACTTTGACAAACAGCAATTCAAAAATGTCTGTATGAATTATGTAAAATGTAAACCAGTTGCACTATTACTTTATTGAAACTATTGTTATTACAACCTGCACTATTGTAAATCTATATCCTTGAATTCACTCAGAACACTCAGACAATAACTGAATTCTGTCAGAATTTTGCAATGTCTTGAGCACCTATAGCTAAGGGATGGAGTAATTTATTTCCAATTGCTATCAGGAGAATTAGCTCACAAAGCTAGTGTTGTCAGTCAGCATGGCTCATAATAAGTAATTCATATCCATTGCAAAAGAAAATCACCCACAGTTGGTAACTAGAATGCAGTTGCTAAAGTATCTGTGGTCGTGTCTGTAAGGCAAGAGAAGATTAGTTGAATAAGGTTATGCAAAAAGGCAAAAGTAAATGACTTCAAGAAAAATGCGACTGGATTTCTCTCGTCTTTTTTTTTTTTTTTAAGAAGATGTTGGGGGTAGGAGTTTATCAATGAATTTATTTATTTTTGCTGTGTTGGGTCTTCGTTTCTGTGCGAGGGCTTTCTCTAGTTGTGGCAAGCGGGGGCCACTCTTCATCGTGGTGCGCGGGCCTCTCACTATCGTGCCCTCTCTTTGCGGAGCATAGGCTCCAGACACGCAGGCTCAGTAGTTTTGGCTCACGGACCTAGTTGCTCTGCGGCATGTGGGATCCTCCCAGACCAGGGCTCGAACCCGTGTCCCCTGCATTAGCAGGCAGATTCTCAACCACTGCACCACCAGGGAAGCCCTCTGTCAAGTCTTATAGTTAGAGACTCGTACACTAGAGAAAAATTTAAAGAGGTTTCAGTCTAGGAATACATGAACATTTTCTTACCCTTGTTTGACTGTACTACTGCTAAGCAACCAGTCCAAGGTCATTAAACTTTGCTCCTAGTTACTTTAAACACATCTTTCTGACCTGGCTCCAATTAATAAAAATAATTATTTTCCCCTTCTTTCAGCACTGTCATTTTCCTGGTCTTTGAATCAGTTTCTCTAGAGCAGGAATCACTTGGCTTTAGCATTTAGGCTCAGCCCTGCCTCATTATACTGCCTGTCCTGACTCTTATTTGCAAGATATTTGAGGAACTATGCCACCACTCAAGAAATAATATCAGGGTAACCTCACTGTGATTTGATTCTTAGCTGGTACTCCATTCTGATAACAGTGTCTGCCTTTTCCCTGCCACTGAATTCCTCTGCCCCTCTTATGACCTTACTCTTCCAATCATGATCCCTATGCCTCTGTCATTACCTGTGAGATATGCCTCATATTTCTTTGCCTTTTTATGATTGAAATAAGATTCTTTTCCTCTTCATGCTCTCCTTCTCCTCAACTCTCACCCACCTTTACTATTCAACACCTAAATGAGAAGCTAAGTTCCTGCCACCTCCTAAAAGACAACCTCAATTCAAACTGCTTGCTTTGCTGCCTAGATTTCTGGTGCTTAGTCACGTAGATTCTCTAAAACTGTGAGTCACTTGCTGGGATACCTCACTCTCCAGGACAGATTGCCTGGCTGGGTTATTGCTTGAAGTATGTGACACTCTGTAGTATTCTGACAAATGTGAATTGAAGATGCTTGAAGGCATGATAGAAGGAGAAGCCATAGATACACATGAAGCGGCAGCTGTGCTCACTGCACAGGGCCTCACACGAGGGCATATTACACACGCCATGTTAATTAAGGCACATTATTATTAATATCATCCATGACATGACTAAACTAAACTAGAAATTATGGAGATATACAAAAAAGTATAGTTTCTATTTTGAGGATATTGTATTCTAGTTATGGAGGCAGAGCAAAAATGGAAATATGTAAGTAAGGATGCTGAAAGGAAAATTTTAACAATAAAAATCTAATTGTCTCCAGTTCAAAAAAGTTGCACCAACGTTTTTGGAAATTGATGTAGGATGGCAGTGAGATTGGGGTGTGGGCTAAAATGTTTAAGATATAACCAAACCTTTAATCATTTTAATTTTTGCTACTGCTGGTATTCCATGTCCACGGCTCTAGTTGCAAAATAAAGAGAGAAAAGCTTCTTTGCTCTTCCAGTGTTTGACATCTCTATTTCTCCAGTCTCAGCATTACACTCTTATGAAAGGTAAAGACAGAGTGATATCGTCACTGAGTACATACCTGATATGTAAACAAGCAAACAGTCAAAACACCCAAGGCTAACACTAATTCTTCAGCGTGTAATACCTTCAGCATTTTAAATGTTTTGTAATTCAATCAAATATTATCAGCCTAAACTACAGGAAGCAAACAATGCATAAA
This sequence comes from Lipotes vexillifer, assembly GCF_000442215.2. NCBI lineage: Eukaryota > Metazoa > Chordata > Mammalia > Artiodactyla > Lipotidae > Lipotes > Lipotes vexillifer. The sequence goes on from NW_006787791.1 coordinate 881,503, forward strand.
TCTTCTCATTCTGAGACCTTAGAAACTAAATACTTCTTAAATGGTGGGTGATACAGTTTTCTAAATATGGATGATAATGTTGCTCAAAAGAAATAACTAAGTTGAGCGTTAAAGCAACATCTGTAGAAGCAAAGTAAAAACCATCCTTGTACGTTAAGGACACTAGCAATACCTTTCCACACCCATGTGCATTGATTAATAAGTATTTTGTAAAAGAACCATTACATTTTCAAAAATGGAGAGGTGCCCATATCTGAATGTCTGCTACAGTGGAAGGCAATATCAGAGAATACAGCCCCCAAAAGCTTGGTATGATAAATTCATCAGGGAGAAAATTCAGCCCATATTTCAATAAGGGAAGCATCTGGGATCACATAAGCAAAAAGCAGAAAGAGGGAAGAGTAAATCCCCTGGGAACAGCATTAACATAATTGAGCACTTAAATGCATAAGAAACAAATTGAGACCACTTAAGTAAATAAGGAGAAAGCTATGTAAAGACAGCATCAAGATGCTACCATTGATCTTTAACTGCTACCATCTCTGCAATTAAGTAAGGCTGACACCTCTGAGGATTAGTTACTCAGCATTGAGCTAAATGGTTATGTGCCTGAGCTTCTGCAGTGACAGCTTGGGTTTGAATCCAAGCACCAGCACCTGGCAGATGTATCATCTTCAAAATTCAGTTTCCTTATCTGTAAATAAGACACAAAAATAAAATTGCATTACAGAGTGTTGTGATTTTTAAAGGAGATAATTGTAGAAATTGTTTGCCCTAGTGTATGCCCCATAATAAATATTCTATAAAATTATTTTACTGTTATTATTTCCACCAGGTCTGAAAAGGCATGTAAGCTTAAAATGCATACTTGTGTAACTAAGTGCTAAAGAGTGGATTTGTGTTAATAGAATTTTTCTATTAAAAAATTTATCTCACAAAATAAATATTGAATCAAGACTATTTTGATCTCCATTAACATTGCTTTATTTATGCAAAATTGAAAGGGAATTGACAAATTTGGATTATAAATCTTGCAATATTATAACCAAGAAGGGAAAATTAAGAAGACAAAGTTTTACAAATTGTCTGATTTATGAACTGTAACTGACTACTTCAAAATACAGCGTCAATCTTGGTTAATACAACCAGATATTTGGACACTAATTATTGAACTGAATGTTGCAACCATCTACACAGTGGTTTGATCTAATTAAGAGAAGTGATTATAGATACTTGTACATGATATTTTTGTTTTAAGTCATTTATTAAATAATTTTGGTAAATTTTTTATTGGAGTGCAAAATATATATAGTGAAGTCATAAATATTAAGTTTGCAGGCTGCTAATTTTTTATAAAGTGAACACATCAGGGTAACCAGTATCGAGATCTTGGTATAAAATATTACAAGTACCCCAGAAGCCTCTCCTGTTCCTGTTCCTTAGTCTTTACACACCCGCAAAGGTAGCTGCTAGTCTGAGTTCTATCACTAAAGATAAGTTTCAACCTATTTTGTGCTTTTTACATATGAAATAATGCAGTATGCAGTATTCTGTGTTTGGGGTTCTTTTGCTCAACATGAGTCTATGAGATTTATGTGTATTATTGCTTGAAATAGTATTTTCTATTTCATTGCTATATAGTAGGTCATTACATGAATATATTATGTAACATGTATTTTCTGTTATATAATTGATGGTGGTTATCTCCAGTTTTTAGATATTGTGAATTGTGCTTAGTGAAAATTCTTGTACATCACTCTGCTGAACATGAATTGCTTGGTTATAAGGTATGCAAACATTTAGTTATAGAAGATACTGCCAATAGCTTTATAAAATTGTTGTACCAATTTACAATAATACCAGACGTGTATGAGAGCACCGTTGATCCATTTAAGTGCCCCAAATCAGTACTGTCAGTTTCTTTAAGTTGTAACCATTCTGGTAGATATGTAGCAGTATCTCATTGTGGGTTTAAAAAAAAAAAAATATTGGAGTATAGTTGATTTACAGGGTTGTGTTAGTTTCAGGTGTACAGCAAAGTGAATCAGTTATACTTATACATATATCCACTCTTTTTTAGATTCTTTTCCCATATAGGCCATTACAGAGTATTGAGTAGAGTCCTCTGTGCTATACAATAGGTCCTTATTCATTATCTATTTTATACATAGTCATGTGTATATGTCAATCCCAATCTTCCAATTTATCCCTCCCCCTACTCCTCATTGTGGTTTTAATTAGTGTTTTCCCGATGATTTATAACATTGAGCACTTTTTCATATGCTCATTGGCCATTTGGATATCCTCTTTTGTTAAAAGCCTGGTCAAGTTTTTCACTCATTTCTTTAAAAAATGTTTGTTGTTTTCTCCTAAATTTATAGGATTTATTGAATAGTTCTTCTATGGATACATGTATGACAAATATTTTCTCCTTTTCTGGGATTTACCTTTTAAATCTCTTAAAAGTATCTTTTAATTAAAAAAAAATCTTTTTTGAATCTCATAAAAAACAATCTGCCAATTGTTTCCTTTGTGATCAGTGTGTTTTTGTGTGTGTTCTGTTTAAGAAATTTGTGCCAATCTCAAAGTCATGAGGATTTTGCCCTACAATAATTTCTAGAAGTTTTATTTTATTATTTTTACCTTCATTCTAGAATCCATTTCTAACTGATTTTCCTGTGTTGTTTCCAGTCAGGTTTAATGTTCATTTTTTTTTTTTTTCATGTGAATACCATTCTTAAAGACTTACTGAAGTCATGTAATATCTAAGAGCATTTCTCTGCTACTATCCTTTTGAAGATGCTATTGTAAATCCTTTTGAATTCTAACAATTCAAACATTTATCTATGACAGCAACTTTTTTTTTTAATAGTACCAATTGTGGGGATAGTCAATATAGTCTACCCTTGGTTTAATCTACTCTCTTTCAAAATAACTTCTTTCAGGTTTTATTTGTACCCTTGCAGAAAAAAAAAAAAAAAAAACACAAATGTAGTAATGATTCAAAATGTTGTTTTGAATCCTTTCAATTCTAATAACATTAAATTTATTGAACATGTGCTTTAGTAGAGATGGTCTACCAAATTATTCTCCAGCAGAAGAGATATAGTTATGGCCTCAGAAACCAGTACTTGCTTGTATACCCCTCATTCTAAAGATTATGAAAATCTGCTAATTGCTGCAGTAATTTATTATTATATTTTAATTTTTATATTAAGTGTACACTTGCCTTAGGTAATGACTATTTTGTGTTAGTTGAATTCATTAATACATTCACCCATATATTAATTCAACAAATATGTGTAAAGTACAGGCTGAGTGTTAGGTTTTATGGATACAGTGATGTATAATATAGATACAGTTTATATATTATATAACATAGACAATATGTTTCTCTGCCCTCAGAAGCTTACAGCCTAACATTAGAGTTAAATATCATTGAGTAATTTACCATTTGTAAATTATACACTGCCTGCTTGTTAGTTTTTAACCATGCAAAGTATTGTCTTATATTGTCATGTAATTTTTGGAAATTTTATACGTAATTAGTGAACCATAACACACCAAAATGATTATTTTTAAAGTGAGTGTGAGAATTTTTTTAATAACCGCTCCCACCGAAATTCAAGGAACATTTTTAAAAGCATGTGTAATTTCTGATGTAATCATTTATACATATTTGAAACCCACAGTTTGTGAAAATACCACAGTGTGTTAAATGCCAAAATTCTTTAAGAAACAATGGCTAACTAATAAAGAATAAATTCAAGAATAAAGAACTTTGAGATTTTTTTTTTAAAAACTGTGATCTAAATATGGCAAAAAAAGCCCTAGGCAGATGCTTTTTGAGATAGTGCTTGTCAAATGGTCACAAATTAAATGTACTCTTATTTCACTTGAAGTGGATTAAATTGAAAAGACTTATGGTGACCTTGCCTCTAGTCTCCTGTCCACTCCATTTAAACTATACAGCGTTGTTGGACTGAACTACTGTTTTATTATAACAGTTTCCTTTAAAAAATGCCATAATTTCCCATTTTATCAAATATAATTCTTTATCTTCCACTTTCTGGCTTCACTGTCCAGCCATACTTCTGCCATTTGCTGATATATGATTTCTACTAGTAAGATGGCTTGATAATCTCTTCTCCTGCATCATTAATGGAAATGATTGTTATGTGTTAATCTGGTGCTTTTAGGTAATGTTGGAAACTTATTGGTCCCTATATTATAATTTCCTTGTGAAAATGTGGTCTGAATTCTAAGAAACCTGTCTTTACAAAAAACTTTTTAAATATAATTTTTCACAAATTTGGCACTGCAGATAATTCTTATAATTTTTCTATATGTTACATTTTCACAAATATTAGCTATCAGTTTCTTACATTATTATATTGCAATATATTTTTTCATCATTTACACTTTTCTGATTTATCCTCTCTTTCATACTCATGGGAGCATCACCAAGAGCCAAAGTTCACAGAAGCTAAGATTCTGCCTAAAACACATGCAGACTAAAAAATATGTCTAGGTATCTTCATGGTATCTTTGTGATAAGAACAAAAAACTGGAAAAAAACAAATACTTTATGTAAAGAAAAATGCACAAATTAATTGTGTGTTCACACATTGAATATTATCCAGAATTTAAAATTAATGAACTATAAATTATACAATGGATACATTTTAACAATATAATATTGATGAATAAGAGAAAGATTAAGTTAAAACAAGATGAAATTAAAACTAAAACATAATGTATAATTAAAAAATAAGAATGCTAAATATGATTTAGGATAATACTTGTCTCTAGAGGGGAGTTTAAGGGAAAGTTGCAGTAGGAATTTACAAATAGATTTAAGGTAATATAAAAGCATTCAGTCTAAAAAGAAAATAAAGATTTACTCCAGTGTCAGGTAGTGGATTCATGGGTATTTTTTGTATTATAAATAGGTACATACATACTCAAGAAAGAGTCATGTGAGGGCCAGATTTTCAAATGTGTCATGAATGAAGAACTATGATTAATCAAAATTTATATACTTGTGACTATGTATATAGAACCGCCAAAATATTAAAATTTATATAAGGAAAAATTGCAGGGTGCCTTGAGAAAGTATAACATAGATCCTGATTGAGGATAAGGAAACAAGGACAACCTTTCTTTGGAAGCTGTATTTAAGCTAAGATATGAAGGACTACAATTGTAGGGACTTGGCTGGGAGTGCAGAGAAAAGCAGATGTGTTACTCTGGAAATCGGTGTGAAGCCCTTGAGACTAGAAGACAAGTAGGAAAGAAGTCTATTGTATACGTGAAGCATGGAAAATGGCACAAGACAGGCTGGAGGAACAAGGGACCAGATATTGCTGCAGGATGCAGAGAAATAACATGATCAGGCATTTTAAAAGGATGACTTTTTTGACTAAAAGACTTGGAGCTGGACAATAACAGAAAATAGAAGGTTATGTGTTGAGACCAGGGAGACTCCTGTGGTGGATACCTACTACTGCATATGAGAACATCATTTCTTTTTTGGTTTTGTGTTATTTATTTATCCATTCATCGATTCAGATAAAAGTTGTTCACTTTAATAGGAAAAAGATCACCTAGTACAGGAGGGCTTATAATGAAAAATAGCAGTTCTGTAACCCACATGTCTTTCTACCCACAGTCCTGCTCCAAAGAGACAGCTAATTGTAAATTCTAATTTTGTGTTCTGCTACTTGTTTTTAATTTTAATCTAAAACATTTATTTCCCTAAGCCTAATCTTAGGGGGAAAAAAACTGTTTTTGTTTTTTTTTTAAGAACAGTTTAGGTTCACAGCAAAATTGGAGGGAAGTTGCAGAGATTTCCCATATAGCCCTGGAGGCACACATGCATAGCCTCCCCCATTATCAACATCATCCCCCACCAGAATAGTACGTTTGTTACAATTGATGAATCTATATTAACATATCATAATGACCCAAAGTTTTTAGTTTATATTATCATTCGCTCTTGATTTTGTACATTCTGTGGGTTTGGACAAATGTATAATGACATGTATCTATCATTATGTTGACTATCATTATTAAAAATAAATCATTTAAGGAAAACTACCACCATGGTATTATGGCACTTGACATGAATAAATGGAATAATGGCTTTACCATTTACAAAGATAGGAAATAATGAGAGAAGAGTAAATTTGAAAGTTCATTAAAATTTCTGAATTGAATTTAAATTTGAGAAGCTTATTGCACATTCAAATGGAGGTGTCTAGGAGGAAATTGTGTGTCTCAATGTGGAGTTCAGGGAAGTGTCAGAAATATAAATGTAAAATCTGTGAATTATCAGAGTATACGTAACATTTAATAGCCGGATAACTGGCCAAGAATATGTAAGGAGTCAGCATAAACTACATGTAAACTGAGTTCTGGGACTCCCCAAGATGGATAAATTTTAAAACAAAAAAGTGAAAATTCAATCAAACTAATAAAGTTGTACAAACTATGTATAATAATACACAATAGATGAAAATTTTAATGGCTGTAAAAAACCACGTGTTTGCGGGTTCATGGGTGTATGGTAGGTGTGTAGTGCAAATATAAAATGTATGGACAGAAAGTGATACACAAAAATTGCAGGCCTCTGAGAAGAGCGGGGAAAAATGAGAATGGGAAAAGTATGCACATGGCTTTCAACTTGTCATTAAAGTTTTATTTCTATGAAAAACAATTTGAAACTTAAGGAAATTGATTAAATGGCTAGTAAGAGATTAGATAAAAGGGCATAGTGTGTTTAGAGAGTTCTTTTTTTATTATCTATTTTATACATATTACTATATATATGTCAATCCTAATCTGCCAATTCATCCCACCCCCCACCACCCTGCTTTCCCCCCTTGGTGTCCATACGTTTGTTCTCTACATCTGTGTCTCTATTTCTGCCTTGCAAACCATTTTATCTGTACCATTTTTCTAGGTTCTACATGTATGCGTTATTGTACAATATTTGTTTTTCTCTTTTTGACTTACTTCACTCTGTATGACACTCTCTAGGTCCTCCATTCACGTCTTTACAAATGACCTAATTTCATTCCTTTTTATGGCCAAGTAATATTCCATTGTGTATATGTACCACATCTTTTTATCCATTTGTGTGTCAATGGGCACTTAGGTTGCTTCCATGACCTGGCTATGGTAAACAGTGCTGCAATGAACATTGGGGTGCATGTGTCTTTTTGAATTATGGTTTTCTCTGGGTATATGCCCAGGAGTGGGATTGCTGGGTCATATGGTGATTCTATTTTTAGTTTTTTAAGGAACCTCCATACTGTTCTCCATAGTGGCTGTATCAATTTACATTCCCACCAACAGTGCAAGAGGGTTCCCTTTTCTCCACATCCTCTACAGCATTTGTTGTTTATAGATTTTCTGCTGATGCCCATTCTAAACGGTATGAGGTGATACTGAATTATAGTTTTGATTTGCATTTCTCTAATAATTAGTTTTGTATTTTTAAAAATGTTGAGCTTCATGAGCTGTTTATATATTTTGGAGATTAATCCTTTGTTGATTTGTTTGCAAATATTTTCTCCCATTCTGAGGGTTGTCTTTTCGTCTTGTTTGTAGTTTCCTTTGCTATGCAAAAGCTTTTAAGTGTCATTAGGTCCCATTTGTTTATTTTTATTTCCATTACTCTAGGAGGTGGATCAAAAAAGATCTTGCTGTGATTTATGTCAAAGAGTGTTCTTCCTATGTTTTCCTCTAAGATTTTTATAGTGTCTGGTCTTACATTTAGGTCTTTAATACATTTTGAGTTTATTTTTGTGTATGGTGTTAGGGAGTGTCCTAATTTCTTTCATTCACATGTAGCTGTCCAGTTTTCCCAGCTCCATTCGTTGAAGAGACTGTCTTAAAGAGTTCTGTTTAGAAGTGTGTGTTCAGAATAAATGGAGTAGAAAGACGGGGTCATAAATGCAACTTCAGAGGGTTTTTTTTTTTGTTTTTGCTATTGTTATAAGTTTGTTGTTTGTTCACTTTTATAAGTAGAGTGCTAAGAACTCATGTGTTTTTGTGCTGATGGCAAGACAGCTTTTCTTAGGAAGTAGACAATTTCATCATTATAATGGAAGAAGAAAAAAGAAAACCTAGAGATAGATACATTTAAATTGGTGTATTTGGTAGGGGGTGGGATGAATTGGGAGATTGAGACTGACATATACACACTAATATGTATAAAATAGATAACTAATAAGAAGCTGCTGTATAGCACAGGGAACTCCACTTTGCTGTATGGTAGAAACTAACACAACTCAGCAGTTCCAACCTTACCCTTCTATATTCTGCTTTGTGGGGCTGAGAGCAAACCACATTTTTGCTTTGTCAGCTGGCTCCCTGTTAAGCTCTGTCAATGATGGACACCAGAGAGAGACAGCAGAGCTGGAAGACAAAGGACTTACTCTTTCCTGTTTGTTCCTTGTGGGCTCCTGGACTACTTCCTGTTCCTGTAAGCATCATCCCAACAGTACTTCCCAGCAGTAGCAAGGCTTTCCCATTGCAGCAGCTAAATCCAGTTTGCAGTTTTCTCAACACTTGCAAACCCAGCTTCATCACCTGCCTCTCATAAATATTGATATCATCTGCCATTGCCCTTTCCTCAGAGGCCCCATCTTAGGCCCAAGGACATTCATCCAAACTCAGAGATACCAGCACCAGTGGGGCGAAGCCTCCTTTTCAGTAGTGCAAGTTTCAGCTCTTGGGCTCCTCCTATAGGTTTTTATGTTTTAATAATTCCAGACTCTTGCTTTTGTTCCTTTGGCCCTAAGGGTGATAGCTGCTTTCTCTGTCATTACATCCATGATACCTTAGAGCTATCTTTTTACCCTTTCAGTTACTTAGTTAACAATATTTTTACAGGAAATGCTCCTATCTAATAACCAACATGGCTTTTTCTTTTGACTGGATTCTGTCTGATACAGTCTCTAAAATAAATTCATAAACGTTCAGAATAGGATTCTAGGTGCTCAGGCACAGGTCATGTTTCTCCTTCTATCCCTTTGCCTGTGTATGATACAGTGGGAGTATGACTGACCTATTCTGGGTCAAATATTCAGACCTGTTTCTGAGATGAGGGGACACCATGACCAGTAGTCTCAGCAGGACCATATGGCTGTATAGAGAAATTCTCCAAAGAAACAGATTGCTACCACTAAAATAATGGGATGGGGGATGCCTGCTGGACTGGAGTGAAGAGCTTTAGCTACCACAGATAGATAGCATAACACTGCTCATCCACTTATAAGTGTACTAGTTTATTAAGTGTTCAAAATTAATAAATCATAAACATGACATTTTATTTATTTATTTTACTCCAGTCATTTCAAACATATTCTGCAAAACATTTTGTTATCCCTGAAAAAATATTGGGTGGATTTCAGAAGTTCCTGTCACTTTCAATTACTACAAATCTATGTGGTTTTAGTTTTGAACTTCATCTTCAATCCAAGTTTCCTCCTCCTCTGCCATCTGAAAATATTGTTTCTCTTCCCTTCAAATCCAGAGCTGAAAGAGAGAGATGCATCTGTCTTTGAGACATGTCATCTCCCTATCTCCCCTAAATTCTGTGTCCTGCAGTGTATCAGGATGTACTGATGGGAGAGAAAAAGTTACACATGCTTTTTTATTAACAGGTTCTATTGTAGATTTCTTTGTTTGTTGGTTGCAACAGCTTTTCTGGCCAACAGACATATTCTCTGTGTGATGAGTGTGCCAGTGATCTGGAGCACATGTATAAGTTCTTCTGGAGGTGCTATGGGTTCTCCTCATGGCACAGTTCCCTGATTCGTGAGATCTAGCTCAGACATTCTTGGCAGTATAACCTACTGTGCCTATTACAGTGATGTTTTACATAGTGAGACAATTTCTCATGAAGATACCACAAAGTGGTTCAAATACAACTACTTCTAATTTCCCTTTACTGACAGGAAATTCAGACATACATATGGAGTGAACATAGTCAATGCTACTGCTTCCTCCTCCTGGCATCCAAATGGAGAAAACTTGACCCTACCATTCATTATTGTGGTAAGAAGTTTGATGGTCAGTTTTATGTGCCAACTTGGCTGCCCAGATATATAGTCAAACATTACTCTGCATGTTTCTGGGAGAGTGTTTTTGGATGAGATTTGCATTTAAATCCATGGACTTTGAGTAAAGCAGATTGCTCTTCGTAATGTGGGTAGGCCTCATCCAGTCAGTTAAAGACCTGAAAATAATGAAAGATTGGCCTCCCACAGGAAGAAGGAATTCTGCAGCAGATGGCCTTTGGGCTTTTACTACACCCTCAGCTCTTCCCTGGGTCTCTAGCTAGGCTGCCTGTCCTGCAGATTTTAGACATACCAGCCTCCAAAATTCATGTAATCTAATTCCTTAAAAATCCCCCCCCATCTAACTCTGTCTATGTGTGTTTGTGTGTATTCTTTATACACATTATTAATTCTGTTTCTCTGGAGAACCTAATACGGGAATATTAATAAGCTGAGATTACTCTCCTTCAAGTCCACAATAATGGTCTTGGTTACTAGGAGGTGGGGTGGGTCTTTTGCCCTTGTGGTCTACATTAGCAAATGCATAAATCCTGTTGTTTCCTCGACTTTGGTCCCCAAAACATTTTTCTTTTCCTCTGCTCAGGCCAGATCAGTATATTTGGGACATGTTCAGTAGAATAATGAAATGCCAGTTATTGTGTTTGTTAGACACCCTTAATCTCTACAAGCTAATATTTTAGATACCTCTTCACTTGTCTTAGAACTAGGTGAGTATGAACACACTGATGCCAGGGAGTATTCACCTCACACACACTCCTCCTGACCATTTCCAGGCTAAAAATCAGAATGTTGAGGAGATTCCTTGTGATAGCATGACTGGTTATGCCCCCCTTTTAGTAAGCCATAAAGGAGTTTTTTGCCTCCAACTGTTCCCATTTTTTGTTAGAAAGTGGGGTATTTTGCATCTCTTTGATCTGGGTTTTGGTGATTTATGCAACAGAAAAAGTTCCTTTCAACCTTCTTTTACCCACAACTGTTTTAATCTTGTAGTCTTGTAGAGAGTAATTTCATTTTACTGGAATATCTTACCATTTAGATGAAATTTTTATAGCTGATTCTTCTCTTTTTGGATACTACACCTGTCATAATGGCTACCTGGATTCCTGCCAGTGGAAACATGCATGCATTTCCCTCATTGTGAAAGCAGAGCAGAAAAATGTGGGTAGCTGCCTGGCTAGAAAGCTGGCTTGGCCTTTGATACAGGAGCAAATGCTAGCAGGATTATTGGCTTCCATATGTCTCTGGGGAAAACTCAACCTGTGTAATTTCTTCCTTTGCTATGTGGGCAGCCACTAGGAAACAGGAGGTTGGCACAATGTCTGATGTGGGCATAAGGGCAAATAGAGTCCATGTTGATGCTTTAGAAATACAAACTCCTCCATAGACTTTTTTTCAGCAGATTTCTGCATCTGGACAACACACATATACAACCATTAATATACCACTATTAGAAAGGTTGAGGAATCTATTCAGTGTTGTATTTCTTAAAGTCTTTAACCAATGTATACCTTTGTTTAAGAGAATCACATACCAGGATAGCTCAAACAACATCTGATGCTTTTAAAAAGTGTAAAACATATTTATAAACTAATGAGAAAATTTTGAAGTAGCAAAATTGGTTGTATACTCCATTGCTTGGCATATAGGTTGTGGAGTGTTCATAATTAACTTCAAAATTATATCCTGTAGGAAGTTATATAAGAGCATGAAAATTATGAATTATGAAAAATTCAGTAAAATAAGTATAATTTTGGAAAATGAATTAAGATTATACCTAGCATTTTCAAAAAACAATGAACTGTATATATGTCTTCATCAAAAAGTAGGAGTGCATTTGGAACTATTATCCTTATATGCCAAATGACATAAAACAAGATATATTGAAAAAATTCACAAGATGGCAGAGGAGAAGACCTTGAGCTCACCTCCTCCCCCCAGAATACCAAAATCACAACTAACTGCTAAACAGCCATCAATAAAAAAGATTAGCATCTACAAAAAAGAGATATTCTATATCCAGAGACAAAGAAGAAATCACAACGAGATGGTAGGAGGGATGTACTCTTGCAATATAATCAAATCCCATATGCCCTGGGGCAGGAGACCCACAAACTGGAGAATTATTATACTGCAGAAGTCCTCTCATGAGAGTGAGAGTTCTGAGCCCCATGTCAGACTCGCCAGTCTAGGAGTCTGGCATTGGGAGGAGGAGACCCCAGATCATTTGGTTTTGAAGGTCAGAGGGTCTTGATTGCAGGAGTACCACAGGACTGGAGGAAACGGAGACTCCACTCTTGGAGGGTGCACACAAGGTCCTGCGCACACTGGGTCCCAGCACAAAAGCAGTGACTCCATAAGAGCCTGGGCCAGATATACCTGCTGGTCTTGGAGGGCCTCCTAGGGAGGCTGGGGTGGGGGAGATGTGGCTCTCTCTTTGGATATAAAAGCTGGTAGGGAACATATCCAGGAGTACTCATCTGAAGACTAATATCTTGCTTGGGACATTAGCACCAAGAGCTGGCCTCACCTAACAGCCTGTAGGCTCCAGTGCCGGGTTGCTTCAGGCCAAACAACCAACAGGGCAGGAACATAGTCCCACCCATCAACAGATAGGCTGCCTAAAGACTTTCTGAGCCCACCTTTGCCTCGAGACATGACCCTTGACATGGCCTGGCTCACCAGAGGGCCAAGACCCAACCCCACCCACCAGTGGGCAGGTACTGGCCCTTCCCACAAGGAAGCCAGCACAAACCTCTAGACCACACTCATCCATGAAGGGACAGACATGAGAAGGAAGGAAACTACAGTCCTAAAGCTTGCAATACTGAGTCTGCAAACACAGGTCAGAACCAACCCTGGGACCAGCTGGATCCTGGTCCTTGGGTGATGATAGGGGAGTGTACTGCTGGGACACATAGGACATCCCAAAATAAAGGCCACTTCTCCAAGGTCAAGAAATGTAAATAAGCTATTACTTACATAAAAATACAGATAGAAACTTAAACAAAATGAGATGGCAAAGGAGTATGTTCCAGACGAAGGAACAAGAAAGCCTCAGTAAATTTAAGAAAATTGAAATTTTATCAGGCACCTTTTCTGACAACAATACTATGAAATTAGATATCAACGACAAGAAAAAACTGCAAACCCCACAAACACAGCAAGGCTAAACAATATGCTACTGAACAATCAATGGATCACTGAAGAAGTCAAAGACAAAATTAAAACAAACAAACAAACCTAGAGAAATATGAAAACAAAAACAAAAGGATCCAAAACCTATGGGATGCAGCAAAAGCTGTTCTAAGAGAAAAGTTTATAGCAATACAATCTTACCTCAGGAAACAAGAAAAACCTCAAATAAACAACCTAGCCTTACACCTAAAGCAACTAGAGAAAGAACGAACAAAACCCAAATTAGCAGAAGGAAAGAAATCATAAAGATCAAAGCAGAAAGAAATGAGATAGAGACAAAGAAAACAATAGAAAAGATCAATGGAACTAAAATCTGGTTCTTTGAAAAGATAAACAGAATTGATAAACCTTTAGCCAGACTCATCAAGAAAAAAAGGGAGAGCACTCAAATAAATAAAATTAGAAATGAAAAAGGAAAAGTTACAACCAACACCACAAAAATACAGAGGACCATAAGAGACTACTACAAGCAACTATATGCCAATAAAATTGAAAACCTAGAAGAAATGGAAAAATTCTTAGAAAGGTACAATCTCCTAAGACTAAACCAGAAAGAAGTAGAAAATACAAACAGACCAATTACAAGTACTGAAATTGAATCTATGATTAAAAAACTCCCAACAAACAAAACTACAGGACCAGATGGCCTCACAGGTGAATTCTATCAAACATTTAGAGAAGAGGTAACATTTATCCTTCTGAAACTATTCCAGAAAATTGCAGAGGAATGAACACTTCCAAACTCATTCTATGAGGCCACCATCGTCCTGATACCAAAACCAGACAAAGATACCACAAAAAAAGAAAATTATAGTCCAATATCACTGATGAACATACACATAAACATCCTCAACAAAATACTAGCAAACTGAATCCAACAATATATTAAAAGGATCATACACCACGATCAAGTGGGATTTATCCCAGGGATGCAAGGATGTTTGAATATCCACAAATCAATCAGTGTGATGCACCATATTAACAAACTGAATAAAAACCATATGATCATCTCAGTAGATGCAGAAAAAACTTTTGATAAAATTCAACATCCCTTTATGTTAAAAACTCTCCAGAATGTGGGCATAGAGGGAACCTAACTCAACATAATAAAGGCCATATATGACAAACCCACTGCTAACCTCATACTCAATGGTGAAAAGCTGAAAGCATTTCCTGTAAGATCAGGAACAAGACAAGGATGTCCACTCTCGCTGCCTTTATTCAACATAGTTTTGGAAGTCCTAGCTGTAGCAATCAGAGAAAAAACTGAAAGGAATTCAAATTAGAAAAGAAGAAGGAAAACTGTCACTATTTGCAGATTACATGATACTATACACAGAAAATTCTAAAGATGCTACCAGAAAACTACTAGAGCTCATCAATGAATTTGGTAAAGTTGCTGGAAACAAAATTAATACACAGAAATCTGTTGCATTTCTATACACTAACAACAAAAGGTTCGAAAGAGAAATTAAGGAAACAATCCCATTTACCATTGCATCAAAAGAATAAAATACCTAGGAATAAATCTACCTGAGAAGGCAAAACACCTGTACTCAGAAACTATAAGATACTGATGACATAAATCAAAAAGACACAAACACATGGATAGATATACCATATTCTTGTATTTGAAGAACCTATTGTTAAAATGACTATGCTACCCAAAGCAATCTACAGATTCATTGCAATTCATATCACATCACCAATGGCATTTCTCAGAGAACTAGAACAAAATATTTAAAATGTGTATAGAAACCCAAAAGACATTGAATAGCCAAGCAATCTTGAGAAAGGAAAACAGCACTGGAGGAATCAGGCTCCCTGACTGAAGACTATATTACAAAGCTACAATAGTCAAAACAGTATGGTATGGACACAAAAAACAAAAATATGGATCTATGGAACAGGCTAGAAAGCCCAGAAATAAACCCATGCACTTAAGGTCAATTAATCTATGACAAAGGAGGGAAGAATATACAATGGAGAAAAGAGAGTCTCTTCAATAAATGGTGCTGGGAATACTGGACAGCTACATGTAAAAAAATGAAATTAGAACATTCTCTAATAGCATACACAAAAATAAACTCAAATTAGATTAAAGACCTAAATGTAAGATGGCATACAGGGAAAAAATAGGCAGAACACTCTTTGACATAAATTTTAGCAATATGTGTCTGGATCTGTCTCCTAGATTGATGGAAATAAAAACAAAAATAAACATATGGGACCTAATTAAACTTAAAAGCTTTTGCACAGCAAAGGAAACCATAAAAAAGACAAAAAGACAACCTAAAAAAAGGGAGAAAATATTAGCAAATGATACAACCAACAAAGCATTAATCTCTAAAATCTACAAATAACTCATACAGTGCAATATCAAAAAAATAAACATCCCAATCAAAAAATGGGCAGAAGAGCTAAATAGACATTTCTCCAGTGAAGACATACAGTTGGCCAATGTATACATGAAAAGATGCTCAGCATTGCTAATTATTAGAGAAATGCAACTCAAAACTACAATGAGGTATCATCTCACCCCAGTCAGAATGGGCATCGTCAAAAAGCCTACAAATAAGAAATGATGAAGAGGGTGTGGAGAAAAAGGAACTCTCCTAAACTATTGGTGGGAATGTGAATTGGTACAGCCACTATGGAGAATCGTATGGAGGTTCCTTAGAAAACTGAAAATAGAATTACCATATGATCCAGCAATCCCACTCCTGGCCATGTATTCAGAGAAAATTCTAACTCAAAAAGATACATGCACCCCAATGTTCATGGCAGCACTATTTACAATAGCCAAGACATGGAAGTGGCCTATGTGTCCATCGAAAGATGGAAGGGTAAAGAAGATGTAGTATATATACATAATGGAGTTTTAGTCAGCCATAAAAACCAATGGAATAATGCCATTTGCAGCAACATGGATGAACCTAGAGATTATCATACTAAGTAAAGTAAACCAGACAGAGAAAGGCAAATATCATATGATACCACTTATATGTGGAATCTAAAAAGAGGATATAAATGAATTTATTTACAAAACTGAAGTAGACTCACAGCATAGAAAACAAACTTAAGGTTACCAAAGGGGAGGAGAAAGAGGGATAAATTAGGAGTTTGGTATTAAAATATACATACTACTATATATAAAATAGATAACCAACAAGGACCTACTGTATAGCACAGGGAACTAAATATCTTGCAATAACCTATAATAGAAGGGAATGTAAAAAATGGATATATATGTGTGTGTGTGTGTATATATATATATATAATATATATATATACATATCTGAATCACTTTACTGTACACCTAAAACTAACACAACATTGTAAATCAACTATATTTCAATAAAAATTAAAAAACTAAAACAAGATACGTTAATGCCAAAGAGTTTAACAGTAGTTAAAATAACCTGTAGCGACTGTTAATACCCTTCCTGTTAATGTTGTGAGAGTTGTGAAAAGGAAGCACTGCTCTCAAAATTGTTTCTCTCAAAATATGTATTTCCTTCAGAAAAATATATGTACAAAGAAAAATAATGTAAATATAGATATCTGGAGTCATAAATTTTGAGGATATTTACATTAATGTTCCAGCTTTCTGTTACTACTATATTACATTGAGGAAGACCTATTTTAGAATATTTTAATTGTTGGCATAATAAGATTAGGTAACTGGATAAAGTGTCCTACAGAATAGTAGGATATTTGAACATATAGCAATAACCAAGGGGGAAAATATCTGATTAGTGTCTCAATTCTGTGATCTTTTCAGTGGTACATGAGTTAATTGATTCTGGGCTTTAACAAGAAACAGAGAGGGCTATTCAAATATAGATGCTGATATTGTATATTGCGTTATTATTTGAAAAGGTAGATTTTTAGGTTAAATTAAATGATTTTTGTAGGCTAGTAAAGCATAATATAAATTTGAGAACATACGGATTTTTAAAAATTTAACAAACAAAAATGGTTTATAAATTATTATCTTAGTGAGAAAATCTACAAAAACATTCAGCAATGCTATGCTTATTTAGCATATTAATAAATAAGTTAGTGGTCTGATATATGTGTGGACAACTTTATTACAATTCTTGGAACTCTGCATTCCCCAAAATTGTACCGAAGTAATTTGTTGGTAACTTACTTTAATCGACATTTTGCATTATGCACTGAAAGGGCCAGAATACTTTTGCAAACATTTTAAAAACAGGTCTGATGGAAAATGCACAACTTTAAGAGTCAGAATCCTGATGTTGCTCTTTGCCTCTTGTCACCTTCAGCAAGCGCCATTTAATTTCTTGGAGCCAGTTTATTGCTCCAGAACAAATGAAATAATATATGTAAAGTGCTTTGTGCATTATAAAATGCAATATAGGATTAAGTTGAACATAGGATTTTAGCTTCTCTTATGGAAAACATGCCCAACCAGGGGGGTTATTAGAATATGGGCAGGGGGAGGATGAAGGGAATGTCTGCAAATATTAGAATATGACTTGATTAGAAAAAAAAGTACCATATTTTATAATAAAAGCATTAGAGTGTAGATTTTATATTCTCATGAAAGGGCATGAGTTTAACTCTGTGAGTGTCATGGATTTAATAGTTAATGTTATATTCTAATTTTTAGAAAAATGTACATTTATAGAGTAATATTCAGTTAGGTAACACAAGTTAATCAACATATTATATTCTACACTAATGATTGTTTTCTATAGGTAAACATTTAACTTCAGAGAAAAGAACACTGAATATTTATCTGATAATTCAATGGACACATTAATTAAGTCATCTAATTAACATGTTTTATGTTATAATATTAGAAATCAGGACAGTGATCTTGGGCTATCTTAAACTGTAACAAGAGGGAGAAATATGTTTAGCAGAATTCCAGGTGTGGGCTGCTCCCTGTGAGAAGAGCTGTGACAGAGCGAAGGACAGTATTTCAGAGGGCTCTGTTTGGCAGGGACAGTCATTTTTCAGAACGTGGGTTTTGGCATACGTGTAAGGAAAGGGGTGCTTGAAGAGCAATGCTGAAATTTCAGGCGAATGCAAGAGAGGAACATTTTAGTGAGTGACTAAGGGAAAAGAAAAATGAAGACTTTAGCAGATTCCATGACAGACTGTTCTACTCAGAGTGACGTCTAAAGAGAAATTTTAGTCAGGTTCACTAGAATATGCAGTGGGAAATACCCACAATGTCTATAAGAAATCTAGTATGAAGATATATACTATAATTCTTAAAGGATTTTGGATTTAAATTTAGGGAAATGATTATTTGTTTTAAAGCAGTAGAGATATCAAACTGGCCCCAAAGTGACCCACATTATATTTAAAGTCAAAAAAAAGAAAAATAGGTGTATATTTCACAGCACACTACTCAATTGCAGGATAATATATGTCTTTTCTGTAGTTAACACAGTTGAAAGCAGTTCCATTAACTGTATGTGTCCACTCCTACAAGACACTAAATACTGGGTTTAACATCCAAGTATATATATAATGGGTTGGCCAAAAAGTTTGTTTAGGTTTTCCATAACATCTTATGGAATACATTTAATAATTTTCTATGTTTAATCATAACTTCCTTGAAGTTATAATATCACACCAATATGTGTTGCATAGGAAATATGTTTTATGAACATTTTTTATTTTTCAATTTTCAGTTTATCTAGCAGTTATAAAATTTTACACGTAGTTTTATCTTGTTCATAGCACATTTTTTGATCAACTAATCAATATTTTTTAAAATACCATGTGTGTTTTTGGTATATTAAAAAATAAATTTCAATAATATTTACTTAATCAATGGTAGATTATACAGAAAGACTGAGGCAAAAATCTTCTATAGTAAACCTTAACAAAAGATCTATGAATTGCGGGCTTCCCTGGTGGTGCAGTGGTTGAGAATCTGCCTGCCAATGCAGACGACACAGGTTCGAGCCCTGGTCTGGGAAAATCCCACATGCCATGGAGCAACTGGGCCCGTGAGCCACAATTACTGAGCCTGCGCGTCTGGAGCCTGTGCTCCGCAACAACAGAGGCCGCGATAGTGAGAGGCCTGCGCACCGCGATGAAGAGTGACCCCCACTTGCCACAACTAGAGAAAGCCCATGCACAGAAATGAAGACCCAACACAGCCATAAATAAATAAATAAATACATTGTGTATAAAAAAAAAAAAAAAAAAAGAAAAGATCTATGAATTAATTTTTAATCTGTATTATAATTACAAAATCTTTAAATTATATTTTTTTCCTTTAACAGGCTTTATTTATTTAGAGCAGTTTTAGATTCACAGAGTACCATATTGTACAGAGATTTTGCATATGCCCAGTACATGCATAGCCTTCCTAATTATCACTATTCCCCCACCAGAATGGTACATTTGTTACAACTGATGAACCTACATTGATACAGCATTATTGCTCACAGTTCATAGTTTACATTACAGTTCACTTTTGGTCTTTTACATTCTAAGAGTTTAGACAAATGTATAATGGCTTCACACATAGTAGTTTCACTGCCCTAAAAATCCTCTCTGCTCTGTCTATTCCTGCCTCCCTGGCAACCACTCATCTTTTCACTCTCCATAGTTTGCCTTTTCCAGAATGTCATGTAGTTGGAATGGTGAAGTATGTAACCTTTTCAAATTGGCTTCCTTCATTTAATAATATGCATTTAAGTTTCTTCCCTGTCTTTTCATGGCTTGATAACTTTGGTTTCTTTTTAATGCTGAATGATATTCCAGTGTCAGGATATACCACAATTAATTTATCCATTGACACACTAAAGGAAATCTTTGTTGATTCCAGGTTTTGGCAAATATGAATAAAACTGCTATTAAAATTGTGAGTTTCTGTGTGGACATACATTTTCAACACTTTTGGGTATATACCAAGGAATGTTTTTGCTGGATTTTATGGTAAGTGTATGTTTAATTTTGTAAGTAACTGCCAAACTGCCTTTCCCAAGTGGCTGTACCATTTTGCGTTCCTACCAGCAATGAATGAGAGTTCCTGTTGCTCTTACATCCTCAACAACATTTGATGTTGTAATGCTCTGGATTTTGACCATTCTAATAGGTGTATTGGTATCTAACTGCTGTTATATTTTGAATTTCCCTGATGATCTACATGCTGTGGAGCACCCTTTCTTTTGCTTGTTTGCATTTTTATATCTTTGGTGAGATGTCTGTTCAGGGCTTTCTCCCATTTTTAAATCAGATTTTCTTTTTTTTTATTGTTTAGGTTAAGAGTTTTTTGTATATTTTGTATAACGGTTCTTTTTCAGGTGTGTGTTTTGCAAACATTATCTCCCAGTACCTGCCTTGTCTTTTCATTTTCTTGACAATGTCTTACAAAAGGCAGAAATTTTTAATTTTAATAAAGCCCAGCTTATCAATTCTTTCTTTCATAAATTGTGCTTTTAGTGTGTAATTATTTTTATACATTGTTGGATTTTACTTGCTAATATTTTGTGGAGGGATATGTTTAGAGAGATATTGGTCTTCAATTTTCTTTTAATGCCATTGTCTAGGGTAATGCTGGCCTCACAGAATGACTTAGGATAGTCCCTTGGCTTCTATTTTCTGAAAAAGATTTATGGTAATTATTATAATTTCTTCCTTAAATATTTGGTAGAATTCACCAGAGAACCCATCTGGGTCTTGTGCTTTCTATCTTGGAAGGTTATTAATTGTTGATTAAGTTTCTTTAATAAGCCTATTCAGATTGGCTACTTTTATGTGAGTTTTTGCAGATTGTATCTTTCAAGAGAGTGGTCCATTTCATTGAGATTGTCAAATCTGTGAACATTGCATTGTTCATAGTATTCCTTTATTATCCTTTTACTGTAAATGGAAAGTGTGGTGATCTCAATTTCATTTCTGATATTAGTGGTTTTTTGTCCTTTCTCTTTTTCCTTAGCATGACTAGAGGCTTATCAATTTTATTGATCTTTTCTAACTCTGTTTTTGGTTTCATTGATTTCTTAATATTGATTTTCTATTTTCAATTTCACTCATTTCTGCTCTAATTCTTTTTTTTTTCTTTTGTTTACTTCAGATTTAATTTTCTCTTCTTGTTCTGACTTCCTAAGATGGAAGCTTAGATGACTGAT
Organism: Lipotes vexillifer; assembly: GCF_000442215.2. NCBI lineage: Eukaryota > Metazoa > Chordata > Mammalia > Artiodactyla > Lipotidae > Lipotes > Lipotes vexillifer. The sequence continues at coordinate 902,918 of NW_006787791.1, forward strand.
TTTAGTTCTTTTTTTTCTTTTCTAATATGTGCATTCAGTGCTATAAATTCTCTATAAGTACTGTTTTTGCTGCATCTCACAAATTTTGATGTGGTTTCATTTTTATTTAGTTCAGATACTTTAAAATTTTTCTTGATATTTTTTTGACCCATGTGTTATTCATAAATGTGTTGTTTGATCTCCAAGTATTTTGGAATTTTCCAGCTATCTCTCTGCTATTGACTGCTAGTTTAATTCCATTGTAGTCTCTGGCAGGTGTGTTTTTGTTGTGTTTTATGGCCCAGAAATTGGTCTATCTTGGTTCCATGTGAGTTTGAGAAGAATGCGTATTCTGCTGTTCTTGGGTGGAGTAGTCTATAGATATCCATTATATCTGGTAGGTTAATGGTGTTGTTGAGGTCAACTATGTCCTTACTGATTTTCTGTCCATTTCTGATAAAAAGGTGTTGAGATCTCCAACAATAATATTGTATTCATCTATTTCTCCTTTGTAGTTCTATCAGCTTTTGCCTCACTTATTTTGATGCTCTGTTTTTAGGCACCTACACATTGAGGATTATTATGTCTTCTTGGAGAACTGATCTCTTTTACACTATCTAATGCCCCTCTTTATCCTTGCTAACTTCCCTTTCTGTGAAGTCTGCTCTGTCTGAAATTAATATAGCTATGCCCACTTTATTTTGATAAATGTCAGCATGGTATATCTTTCTCCATTCCCTTACTTTTAATTCAAATCTTTAGAGGGTTTTTTATACACAACATAGAGTTGGGTCCTATTTTTTGATCCATCTTTGTCTTTTAATTGGTACATTTAGACCATTGGCCTTTGAAGTCATTATTGATATACTGGTTTAATATCTACCATATTAGTTACTGTTTTCTATTTGTTGCCATTGTTCTTTGTTTTAATTTTAACTTTCCAGTCTTTTCTGCCTTTTGTTATTTTAATTGAGAATTTTATATAATTCCATTTTCTCCTTTCTTAGCTTGTCAGTTATACTTTTTTTTTTTTTAAAAAAGTGGTTACCCTAGAGTTTGCCGTATACATTTATGAAACTAATACAATTCCACTTTCAAATAACACAGTTTCACTTCACAGGTAGAGCAAGTACCTTCTAATAATACAGAATTTCTAATTCTTCCCTCCCTTTCCTTGTATCGTTGCTGTTATTCATTTCACTTATATATAAGAAAATATAAACATATAATTATAAATAAAATATTAAAATATAAATATATATAAATATAAGGTATACATACATTTACACATATATAAAACTATATACAATTAAAATTCACTATCATTATTTTGAACATATGATTTTCTCTTTGATCAATTAATATTTTACCTTAATTTATTCCTGATGATTTTTCTTTCTTTATGTAGATCTTAGTTTTTACTGGCAACAAATTTCCTGAATTTTTATTAGTTTGAGAAAGTTTTATTGCTCCTTCACTTTTGAAGGATTGTTTTGCAGGGTATAGAATTCTAGGTTGGTGGTTTTTTTCTCTCAACACTTTAAATATTTCACTACATTTCTCTTCTTTTTAAAAAAAAAATTATTGGAGTATAGTTGATTTACAATGTTGTATTAGTAAAAAAGCAAAGTGAATCAGTTACACATATGTATTCTCTTCTTGATTCCATGGTTTCTGAGGAGAAGCTGGATGTAACTATTATCTTTGATCCCATATATATAAGGGGTTTTTTCCTCTAGCTTTCTTTCAGAAATTTTATTATATTTTATTTTCTGTATTTTGAAAATGATAAGCTTTGCTGTACTTTTTTATTTTTTATTTTTTATTTTGTTTTTTGGTGGGACATTTATCCTGCTTGATGTTCTCTGAGCTTCTGTGATGTTCTCTGGGTCTGGTGGATTGGTGTTTGACATTAATTTGTGGAAATTCTCAGTCATTATTATTTCAAACATTTCTTTCATTCTTTTCTTTCTTATCCTTCTGGTATTCCCATTATGCAAATGTTTTACCATTTATAGTTGTCCCACAGTTTTTGGATATTCTGTTCTCTTTTTGTCAATCTTTTTAATTTTTTCTGTTTGCATTTCAGGTATCCTCAAACTCAGAACTTTTTTCCTCAGCCATGACCAGTTACTAATAGACCCATCAAAGGCATTCTTCATTTCTGTTACAGTGTTTTGTTTTTATCTCTATCATTTGTGTTTTGTTTTTTTTTTTAGAATTTTCATCTTTCTGCTTATATTGCCCATCAGTTGTTGCATGCTGCCTACTTTATCTATTAAAGCCCTTGGCATATTAATCCTAGTTATTTTAAATTCTTGTTCTGCTAATTCCAACATCCCTGTCATATCTGTGTCTTGTTCTGGTGCTTGCTATGTCTCTTCAAACTGTGTTTTTTGCATTTTAGTATGCCTTGTAATTTTTTGTTGATGGTGAACATGACGTACTGGATAAAAGAAACTGCAATAAATGGGTCATTAGTAATGTAGTGTTAAGGTATGTGGGAAGGGAAAGTGACTGTAGTCCTATGATTAGGTCTCAGTCTTTTAATAGCCTGTTCTTCTTGATTGTGAACTTCATACATACTTCTGTCTCCCCCTTCCCCCTTTATATGGGGCAGGATACCTAGAGTGGACTGGAGTTGGATATTTCCCTTATTTTACGTGAAAGGTGAGAGTTGTCTAGGGGTGGGCATTTCTCTTCCTTCAGGTAAGTTGGGCTCTGATAAAACCCCAGAAGGTTATGCTGCAGTTAAATAGTTTCACATGAGGGCAGACCATTTTAAGAAGAATAGAACAATCTGGCATATTTCAAAATGGTTCCTTTTTTCCTCACCCTGATGAAAGCACAAGGGGATTTCTCTCTGATATTCACTGTAATAATTTGTTAGAGCTTCAGGAGGTAAAACTCACAGGAGTGTGGATGTCTCCCAAACTACTGTGCCCTCCTGGAGTTTTTCTCTCTCAGGGTTTTCCACACTGAGCCTCCAGTAATTCATTAATTACAGTTCAGGATTCCCTACCCTAGCACTGGCTTCCATGAAAATTTCCAGTCCTGATTTCTGTTTCAGTAAGTTGTGATTCTCTGGGTTTGTCTGTTAATCTCTCCAGTTTTGAGGCAGCAGTTTGCCCTGTGACCTTACTTCTCTGAGGAATGTAAGAAAAGTTTATTTTTCAGTTGTTCAGCTTATCTCTTTTTGTTAGGTGGAGTGGCAACTTCCAAGCCTGTTATATGCTGGGCCATAATCAAAATCATTTTTATAAGGCAAAATTGATTTCTTGATTCCAGAAAAGTCATCCCTTTTTCTTTACCTGTAAAACCATACTACCTTGTTTTCATCACTGTACAACTACTAATCCTTTTCCTTCCAAATTATGATAAACATTTGTAAAGAGCAATATCTTCATAATACTGAAGGCAAAATTAGTTTTGGTAAGTTTTGAAATATTGCATTTTGGCTTGAAAATAAATTTAAACAAAATATTATTTAGTCATACCAATTCCATGCTTAAACAATACTCTCAGCTGATCTCTCTTACTGGTATTTTGGCAACGGTTTTAAGCACTTACCAACCTTAAGTAGCTGTGACAAAGATACCAAGAAAACTAATTTAATTAATTTCACAAATATGCTCTGCCTTTTTTCTTCCATATATTTATACATGGTAGTTTTTCTGGCTTTACTGCTTTTCCAAACTTTAACTTCCTGTTACCTGTTTTAATTATGCATTACGGTTTAGTTTAAATGTTACCTCCTACATGACTCTTCTTTGTTATTTCAGTCTGCATTGATTGACTTTGCCCTCATTATGTTATGTAAGTAGTCTTTTCAGTCATGTTCAACAGTTTACAATCTTGCCTTCTCTACTTGATTATGCATAGACCTTTGAATATAAGTATCAAATATTGTTGAAAAAAATAAACCATATGGAGAGGCAAAGGTAAAATTTCACTAAGGTATCAGTATAAGGAAAATCTGTCATTCCCATGAGCATTGGGTATATTTTTAATTCATAGACATTAACCCTTATAATAGACACTATTTTCTTTTGTTAGAAGCTCATCACCAAATCTGCACTTCATATCTTGGAATTGTAGAGCATCTTATGGCCTTTTTAAAAAATGAATCTATTAACTTCCTATTGTTTTCATTTTTTATTCTAATTCCCTTTGTCCTGATAGCTTTTATTTATTTTTTAATCTTAATATTCTTAAAACATCTCTGTAAACTACCTCAAAATATCTTTATATCAAAGAGTAGCATAAGTAAATAAATGAACAATAAGCTGTGTGAAAATAGTTATCTTTATCTGGAGAATTAATTCCAAAATAGAAGTGCACAAGAAGTAATTTGAAATTTAGGCAAACATATTTAAACATCTGCACTCATTTTTTATTTTTAAAATTAAGCAAAGAATAACTTTAGAGATATTTAATATACAAATTAAAGAAGTACATGTATGTCATTTAAAAATACACACACTGTGTATCTGTGTCTCCCTCTTTCAGCACTGTAGGTCCTATACCACCACATGCTAGGACCATGACCAGTTGACAGCAGAGGGCTCTCAGACTGTTGCTGGAATTGCCCTTAGCTGAAGAATAGGTTCACTTGCTCCAACTCAGTACAACTCTGCAGTACCATCCCAGCCTTAGAGTTCCCTGTGGAGTAAGGTGGTACTTTTGCCATGACTGCCTCATAGTCCACTTCTTCTGCTCAGTCCTACTTCTTCACATCTCTTATAGTTGTATATCCTAAGAACACTTCCTGATAAACATCCTGCCAACTAATCTCCATCTCAGAATCTGCTTCTCAAGGAGGTCAACCTGTATTGATGGCTGAATACACAAATAGATAGATGATAGATGATCATGGACAAACAGATAGATAAAGTAAATAGATCAATGAATCATAAATAGATAGTCTCATAGATCAATTGATTGATACATAGATGAATCATTGATACACAGATAGATAATAGATACATACATACATATATACATTGAGTGATTGACAGAGTGACCTGACATCTGCCTACAGTACAAGGTAAATAACTACAACTGAACAAAGTGGACAAATCTCCATGACACTTGGAAATAACCTAAAAATCTCCAGTTCTAAGCTATTGCTTCTTACTTTCATAGGAATACGTTTAATCTTTTCATGTTACTTTGTGGTTGAGGGCTAAATTTCATCCAGCTGATAAAAGAGCTGATCTTTCTAACTGGGAGGCAACAGTTATGGCCCCTAGAGCCAGCTGCTTGTGTTGAATCTCAGTTCCTCCACTTATTAAATGTGTGACCATGGGGCAGTTATTTACACTCTCTGGCCCTCAGTTTCCTTATTTGTAACATGATCATAATAAGAATGTCACAGGATTGTTGGGACAGTATAGTGACATAGTTTAAAGTGCTTGGAAAAAAGTCTAGCAAATATAAGTGTTAGCTATAATCATAACAAAAAATATTTGAAGTCAGTACCTAATTCTGACCCTAAGCACTCTGGGGGTATTATCTTAACTAGCTGTTCCATATAGCCTATATAGATAACACTCTAGTGAAGAGTAACTTAGAGCATTATATAATTAGTGGCAATGAAAAGATAGATATGTGAATTGTCTCTTTGGCATTTAAGTATTATAAGAAAAATGATATTAAAATCTAAGGTACTTGAAAATTATAACATACTGTGTTGAGGTTATTACATTACGGTCATATTTCAAAAGATGTTCTGGGTAATTTAGCCTCCAAATTAGATAGGACTACTGTGGTGATTTAAAACAAGTCTGTAAATTCATTTTTTCCAGCTTTATTGAGATATAATTATTTTATTGAGTTATAACTGAGATATAACTGAGATGTTGATATATAATTTTATTGAGATATAATTGGCATCGTGTAAATTTAGGTTGTACAACATAATGATTCAACATATGTATATATTGTGAAATGATTACCACCATAGGGTTAGTTAACAAATCTGTCATCTCATATAGTTACAATTTTGTGTATGTGTGCGGTCAGAACTTTTCAGATCTACACTCTTAACAACTTTCAAATAAATAATACAGTATTGTTAACAATAGTCACTTTGCTGTGCATTACATCTTCAGAATTTATTCATCTTATAACTGGAAGTTTGTACCCTTTGACCACCTTCACTCATTTTTCCCATTCCTCACTTCCTGCCTCTGGAAACCACCTACTTATTCCATTTTTATGAGTTCATTATTTTTAGATTCCACATATAAATGAGATCATGCAGTATTTGTCTTTTTCTGCCTAACTTATTTCACTTAGCATAATACCTTCCAGGTCCATTCATGTTGTTGCAAATGGCAGGATCTCTTTTTTAAGGTTATTGTGTATGTGCATAATATATCACAGTTTTTTTTTTTATCCATTTATCAATGGACACGTAGGTTGTTTCCAGGTCTTGGCTATTGTAAATAATGTTGCAATGAACATGAGTGCAGATACCTCTTTGAGACAGTGATTTTATTTCTTCAGACATATACCCAGAAGTGGAATTGATGGATCATTTGGTAGTTCTATTTTTAATTTTTTGAGAAACCTCCATACTGATTTCCATAGTGACTGCACCAATTTACATTCCGACCAACAGTGTACAAGTGTCCCCTTTTCTCCACACGCTTGCCAACATTTATCTCTTTTCTTCTTGATAAAAGCCATTATTCCAACTTTCTCTGCAGAAATAAGGTGTTCTGACTATTCTTGCTTAAAGTTGAGCAATTGAAATAGGAATGGTATCAAATCACAATATTTTTGGTCATTTAGGGTCATGAGAAACTCACCACCTAGTCTCTAATAGAATTATTATGAAGTAGTGAGTATGCATAATATTTCAAGGCAGAAGGAAAGAGATATGAATTTTCTAGTATACTCTGTACTTTCATGTTCTCCATTGCTGTAACTTATAAAAATTATCTTTTTGGAATAAAACAGTCTTGTGATTCCAAGCAGGAACACTACTGACAATTTATGAATCCAGTTCTTTCTTGGAGGGAAGAGGGACAGACCATGGCTCATGGCCAAGAGGCTTGGTTTGCAAGCTCAGAATTTCCCAAGGGGGCCCTGGCTCAATAAAATTTCTGTTTTCTAATGGAAATGTGTATAGATTTTTAGATGCTAGGATAAGCATTTGATATTATACATTATATTGATACTTTTTATAGCAATTTATAAAGCAATTGGGCCTATTACTTTCTGGATAGGAGAGGCTGAACTGTTGGCATATTTTCTTTCCAAATCTTTTTTTGCGTATGCATTCTCAGTGTACTATCTAGAAACATGCTGTTTTAATGAATGTACAATGCTTGATTGGTTGTTCATTTAAACAATAGGGGTTGGAAAATAAAGGGATTATTAAAGGAGTATTAATCTTGAACTGTAAAACTTGTTTTCATTGTAGGTGAGCACATCTTTATAAATAAATTTAAAAATACAATTCTGTAAGGCATTTGGAAGCAGATACTGATGCTCTTAAGTCTCTACTGAAATTTGATTTGTCACCTATGGAAAACTAATTCTGAGTTAGTAGTACAGATTAGTCATTCTGGCCTTTACTGAATTACAGTTGTTCAGGCTTCACTAGAACCTTCCCCATCTTCTGGCACCTGAGTGTTGTACATATCACCTGTGACCACAAACTGAACCTGAACCAATGGTACTGAGTTGCCCAGAATGGAAACACTTATGTTGGCAGTTGAGGGAAAGACTCTCAGAGGAGGCCCAAGTTAACATAACTCCACTGAAGCAAATCACCACTAAAGGAAAGACTCTAGCATATGCAAGCTGGTTTTCATATTATGCAGAATTTCTAGAGGAGAATAATATTAAGAGGTCCTTCATAACATAAGATACTTTTTTCCTCAGTATTCCTTCTAGCAAGTTAGCTAAAAGAAACAACGTGAGTGTTCTGATAATCCAATGGTTTTATGTGCACTCAAAAATCCTAGTATCCAGTTACATTAATGTCACAAGAGGGGACAGAGTTGCTTGTCCTAAAAGGAGTAACAGCATTATATTCAAAATTGTGTCGAGTATTAATATGTCTTCTGACCCAGATTCAAGGTAACAGCTAAACATAGACAACCAAACATAGGAGTAGTTCTTTTCATATCAGAATTTAGCTTAATTCTTTCCTCTTTAGAAACAGAATTTACATTTTCTTGAAAAAAAAATGGAATTTTCCATATCTTACTCTCCTACTTTGTATTTTCCCTATTCATTTGTTAAGGCCTCAGACTACGAATATTGTCAAATTAATTGTATCATGATCAAAAATTAAGTGAATTTATTATCTATTTGGGGGTAAAAAGTGTCTAAGTTTTCTTTGGAATGCAGCACACATATTTACTGAGGCAAAAGCTCTATAAAGATATTTATGTGCCAAAGAAAATAAGTATCATTGGTCTTTACTTCATATATCATCTCTCTCATTTCTGTATATATATATATATATTTCTTTTTCTTCATATGTGGGTGTGGCTTGGGGGTAAGTGTTAAGAATAGTTTTGTTTCCTCCACATGTACATATGTGAAAACTCATTTAAAGCCTAGGAAGGACAGTGTCATGCTTCTGTACTAACGAGAACACAATTGTTAATACTCACTTGTAGCAATAAAATACACCAAAAAGAGAGAGGTGAAAGCATACACCATTTATAAAGACGTTTTAGAAATAGAACCAGGTTCTTGAACTTTAACTTGTATTCCATTAGGTGATTTGATTTTCTAAAGCTGAGAGTATGGATCATAAAGAATTGTCTACATGTTTCTACCTAGGTTCTTTTGTCTTTCTGATGACTGCAAAACTTTTCCAAAAGCATTTTGGAAGAGTATTTCTTATATTTCCAACAGATTCTTCAACTGCTTAAAAAAATATTGATTAACTTATTCTTTGGTCATAACTAATACTGTAAAGAAAGTTATCAAAAATATAGGTACACTCAAAAGATTTTGACTTTTCTGAATAAAGAAATAATACATAGTACTTGACACTGCACTTATAATTTTACACCTCAGTGTTTTTAATATAATGAATAATATAGATGCAATTTCAACTTTCAACTCTAGTAAAAGATGGATTTGCCTCTGTCACTTGGAATTTAGATTCATATCTTTTAGCTCATTCAGGAGTCTTCCCATATAGGAGTATTTCAGTCATCAAAATGTTCAAATTTGTTTGTAATTACTTTGACTTTTTTCCATTTGAAGTGGTTGTTAATTGTTGGTTATATATCGTTCCAAAGAAATTCTGTGTACAGATTGATTGACAGAAGTACAGTTTAACACACAAAAAATTAAAATAAGCATTTTTCTTTAACTCTATTAAATGCTCATTATCTCCATAAGCAGTAGTTCTCAAAGTGTGGTCCCCAGAACAGTAGCAGCAGCACTATCTGTGAATTTGTTACAAATGAAAATTCTCAGATCTTATCCAGAACTACTGATTCAGGAACTCTAGGGGTGGGACTCAGCAATCTAAGTTTTAATGAGATCTTCATATGATGCTGACATGTTGTCAAGTTCGGGAGTCACTGGTTATAATAAAAAAGTGAGTAGGATTTAAAACAAAACATATAAAAAGCCAGATAGACTTGATGATCTGATAAGTAGGGCAATAATGCAGTAAGAGGAGGTACAAGGGAAATAAAGTCACCATCACATGTGCCATGTTAACTGACTTTAGAAAATTGGTTAGAGTAATAATAGTTTATAAATTTGTAGTAAATTGAAGCTATAAAATTGTTTTCAGATATTACATCATATTGATTTCTCATATTAACCTTCTGCATTAGATAGTAGGAACAGAATGTTGGTCCCAATCTACAAATAAGAAAACTCAAAAGTTTGTCAAAGGTCACCCAGTTGGAGATACTATTAGAATTCATCTTCTTTCTTTGGGACTTCTTGTAACATATGTTAAAATAAGACACCTATGAAAAGATACTGATTAAAATATGGTACATTTTAATCATTCTACATCAATAATGTTTCTAATTTTGGTTATTACTCTTAATATTAAGTAATATATTAAAGTGTATCAGATGAAAGATCTTCACTTATTAGAACTTTCATGATCTGCGTGGTGTGGTTTATTGAGAAACATTTACCCTCTGGTACACGTTACATTTAAAGTTCATCTACTGTATTGATTAGATATTGTTATATTGCAAAATTTATAATAAAATACAAATATTTGAAGAACATTTTTGTCTTTGGGTTTCTTTCTATCTCATACTAAAACTTTGGTCAAGTTATCACTATTTTCTTCACACATGAGGCATTTTTTGAGTGCCTACTTTATGGCATGTGCTTTTCTAGGCATTAGAAAAATAAATATATGTCCTAAATCTTACACTCCCAGAGCTTCCTTTATCTAGAAATAAAACAAAACTTAGAAAAGGCCAAGCCACCATCACATAGCCTGAAATATAGCAATAACCTCCTCAATGTTTACCCTGCATACACTCTTTTCCCTGCCATAATAGACAATGAATCTTCTCAAACATAAGTGGTTTTATATCGTTTCTCTGCCCAAAACTGTCTAGAAGCTTCTCATTATATTTAATGAACAAAATCCTAAGTATTTTCCATAGGTGACAAGGCCCTACATTATCTGACCCCATTGTGAGCCTCTGACTTACTGTGTTTTAACTCTCTTTTTATTGTTCCTTCAATATGATAAGTATATGCCTAACCTAGATCCTTTGAACCTGCTGGTCATTTGGTCAGGAACACTTTTGCCCTAAACATTTACATGGCTTGTTTTGTTATTTTATTCTGGTCTTTTTCAAATGTTGCCTTCTTTCCTCCTTCTCTGACTGACAACTCTATGTAAAATAGTCCCACACACCCAATCTAGTCACTTTCAAATCCCCTCATTTTGCCATATTTCTTGTTCAAAGTGTGATCACATTATATACCTGACGGTATATCATATATATGAATTTTATGTTTCTTGCTTAACATTTTCTATTATAAAGAATGTACCTGTAATTAGATATTAATTATATTTTGTTTATAATTAGTTTCTTCCTGTAGTATTTGCATTACTTGAAGGTAGAATTTTTTGTCATTTTGTTCAACACTATATCCTTGACACTAAGACTTAAAAGTTAGAACACACAGCAAACTATGCTTTAAAAATAATCAGGTCATTTTATAATGGAAAATTTTCATTAATGAAGAAAAGTAGCATATAGCATAATTATGCCTTAAATAACATTACTACCAGGTATCATGTACAAGATAAATATAGATTTGAAGTAGGAAATAGACATAAAAAGATAGCAGGAGAGTTCTTCTATCCATTGTAAGATGCATACTGCTCTAGAAAATAGGCATAATAAAACATATGAGAGGTGAAAATATGATAAATTTTGTAGAACTTTTAAAAGAACCAAGTAACACGAGCAGAGACAGTCTCACCTCATCCACTGATTTTTATATACGTTGATTATCTGATAGGAAAAATAAAACTTTATGAGAAATTCAAATGTTTTTGATTTTTTTCATATTCTATAAATGAGTAAGTGATAAATTTTGTTAAACTATATGTTAAAAAAAGATGGGGACTTTCTACTTTTTACATAAAATCTATGGTGAAGTTTGTATATGTTTGTGATTTCTCCCACAAAACAAGTTCATGGAGATAGGACTTCTTTCTTATTTGTCATTAAATCCCCACAAAATATAATGAAATATTTTTAGATAATAGGTTCTTAATATATAAATGAAAGAATAGCATGAATCTATGCTTTTATTTCCAAATAACTGGTAGCTCTTTTTCTCTTTGCTATTTGAGGTCAGCTACTGGCTATCCTTTCTTAGAGGTAAGACATTTTTCACTTCAATTTGGTGTAAATCCTTACTTTGTGGTGCTGTCAGCCTGTAGGTAGTGTTTTCATTAATCATCAGTCATTTTCCTCTTCCTAGTTATACAGGTCTGATGTGTAGCCTGCAAGATTCCATACAAGAAAAATGCCCATTATAAGTAAGGTACCAATCTTTTGGAACAACTGCACTAGTGAATGATGACCTTTATAAAATGGCGGGCAATTACAAAACCTCCAAAATATATTTGGAAGCATAAAGCATCTTAACTAAATTCCCATAAGTAAATCTAATATCTGGAAAAGAAATAAGGCAATGATTCCCAATATTCAGTATTCATGAATCAATGTGAAGAATTTGACTGGTTTTTAAGATACAAAGTGCTATTTTTAATGTTTCTTCTTTGGGTGTGAATATAGATGAGAAGTAAATAAATTTATAATATTTTTGGAAATCCTGCCTAAGTGGGAAATATTAATTAATAAATCATTATGATTTATGGTTGATAACAAAAAATATGTTACTCCTGGTTTATCTCAAAAGGAAAATTAATGCACATGTATTTGAAGAGGAATCAGGGAGCTTCTACATACTTTGAAGGTGAGGGTGGAGAGATGGAATCAAACAATTAAGTAGACTTGTTTCCCTTGTAGAGGGACTTAAATAGGTATAATTTCTTATTGTTTCTTTTCTGCTCCTAATCACTTTCAGAAATATTCTTTAAGGATTCAAAATTCAAAGTGGTAACATAAAATACATATTTTAAAATGTGAAGTAATGATATAAAATATTGGTGATAGCATATTAGTACAAAGTGTTAATAAGTAATGGTAATAGTTGTGTGGTAAATATTACTTCCTGTAGGTGGATTTAAGATACCCATTGTTGACATAAATTTAGCATACCTACCATTGTTGAAATTTAGATATGGACTCTCTTTTTGATATAAATTTCCTGTTATATAGTACATGAAATTATTTTCCTTCTCCCAACCCCATGGAGTTAACACATAATAAACCAAAGAAATGTAGTTTGCATCAACAAAGAAATTTGAAAAGTCATTATAGTCGTCTTTGGTGAACATTATAATGGTTTTATCATCTACCTGATGTATAATTTTCAGGAAGATTTGTCAATATCATCTTTATGGTTTGTGGCATGTAAACATAATGACTTGTTTGAAAACGTTTGCTATTAACAATAATAGTCTCCATTATTGAATGCATATTATGTATTTATCATTGTACTAAGCTTCTTACATATGTTATTTCATTATTCCTCACAATATTGCTATGAGATAATTAATAACATCCCTGTTTTACCAATGATATTTTACTGGGTTTGTACTGATTTTACTAGGGCTTCAAAGGGCAAGTCAGTATCGTAAGAGAAAGGAGAAGAAAGAATTTTAAACATATGTCTGACTCCAAATCCCGCCCTTTTTTTTTCCACATTATTAAAATGAAGGTCTCTGTAAATGTTGGCTATTGGGTGGGTATTTTTGCTATACTCCCCATGTTTCACTGAGGGATTAGTAGTACCTTAAAAATACAAAGATGGGTTTCCCTGGTGGTGCAGTGGTTGAGAATCTGCCTGCCAATGCAGGGGACACAGGCTCGAGCCCTGGTCTGGGAAGATCCCACATGCCGCGGAGCAACTAGGCCCCTGAGCCACAACTACTGAGCCTGCGCGTCTGGAACCTGTGCTCCACAACAAGAGAGGCCGCGATAGTGAGAGGCCCGTGCACCGCGATGAAGAGTGGCCCCCACTTGCCACAACTAGAGAAAGCCCTTGCACAGAAACGAAGACCCAACACAGCCAAAAATAAAAATAATAAATAAATAATTAAATTAAAAAAAAACAAAGAATCTCCTTGCTTGTCATTGGAGACAATAAGGAAGACATTAAAGCTAGTTCTCTATGTAGTCATTTTGCAAGAGGATGGGAGTGGGTAATAGCAGAGCTCTATGGAACCAAGTGGACAATGGCAGCTGAAAGGAAGCTGGTTGAGCATCTTGTTCTTGTAGAATTGATGGAGCTGGTATAGGGATGAGCAAGAGCTGCCTAAATGAGAAATTAAATAGCTCATATTGTTCCTAAACTCTACTGTGGTGAACTGAGCTGGAATTTGCCCCTCGAGCACTTAGGAATTTTGTTTCAGTTGGATGTAGAATCAAAGTTAACTATGCAAAAATCGATGTATGTTTGATGACTAAAGCTGTTGAAGCAAAAGTGTGAAACACTCAAATTTTTTTTTGGCCTTGCCCCTCAACTTGTGGAATCTTAGTTTCCCAACCAGGGATCGAACCCTGGCCCTAGGCAGTGAAAGTGCTGAGTCCTAACCACTGGACCACCAGGGAATTCCCTGAAACACTCAATTTTGATGGATAAAATATCTCAACAATATTTTAAAGCAGATGCTATTGAAATTCCACCCTATAACCCTTTGCCCACCTGAATTCCCTAAGGTTCTGATAGACAGTTTCCTGCATTTTGAAAAATTCTCATTTCAGGCACCATCATTTCTCTTCTACCAGAGGATATTAAGGAAGTTGCCCAGCCACAAGCCAGGTATTACCTAGAAGTAGAGGAAAATTTGTATCCCCCAGGAACAACTGTCACCCAATAGAGAGTGGTAGAAAATGGACAAAATTCTTTAGCTTTTCTGTTGTCCGACTGTCTTGTGTAGTGATTCTATTTCAGAATTCGAATGGTTTCTCAGAGGGTCCTCAGTGGAACTGAGCTGCAGTTATTTATGGCAGTAACTCATTTATGCACATCTTTCATTGGCTTTTCTTGCTTTGCTATCTCAATTTCCTACTTCTTCACATGTACCTCCTGGTATCATGTCCCAAATAAACTACATGTACTGAAGTCCTTGTCTTAGTGTCTCCTTTTGGTAAACCCAATCTAAGACTGTTCTCTAAAGAATTCCCTTAAAACTGGGCACATTTCTCCAATAAGTGTTTTTACATGATCACATTTAATGCTATCAATTGTTTAAACTTTGTCCTTCCTAATAGACTACAAACTCTGAGTACTGTGTCTGTTTTCTTATCTCTTCTCCCCACCTCTCCTTTTTTTTTTTTCTCATAGCTAGTTTCCCCTTGTACCTAGCACAGTAGGTGACACATATTAGGTATTTCATAAATACTTGCTGATTAACTGAAGTTCCTACCCTGACTATGTGTGGTTGGTGTTATTGGATTATTTTATAAATGGAGTTAACTTGCCAAGTGTTACATTGACAATTGACAGAGACAAGATTCTAATTCAGGACTCTGTGTAGAAAACCCATGCTCTTTCCACTGTGTGATCTTCTCCAACAGCCTAGATCAGGGAAAAAATGGTCACATTCTAATAGTCCTTTTTGAGATTCTCTTTTACTGGCTGCCAAAGAGAAGAATGATTAAATCTGAAAACTTTCAGATTCTGTAGTAAACCTCAGTAGTATTTCATAAGTTTATGGGAACATCATGGTCATAAAATGCTTTTATGAGGTTTACTTGTGATCTGCCACCCATGTATATGCCCTGGAAATTAGTGATCATCATGTATACAATTTAGTATGAATGGTAACATAGCAAAAAAAAGGGGGCAGGGATTCACATTTGAGCCATTTCTCACTCTCATTTCCTTCCCCTACAATTATTCCTTTATGTTTGAAGAGTGTTATACATTCAGTATTTTTGTAGAAGATGTGGAATTGAATAAAATTTATGTTCTACTTTCATTTTACAAACCATGACAAGTTTATCAATCCAAATAGTGAGAGCACTAAGGAGGGAACATCTTTTGGAAACCAAACATTTGCCTATGACAAAAGTATCAGGAGATTTTCGGGATATTCCTATTAAATATTTTCATTCATGTCAAGTTTAATTACATATGCTTTAAAGTATTTTATGTGCTCATATATAAGATAACCTGATTTTCTAATTGTGACTAACCAGCCAGAACTAAATTTTATCTAGTAAGATTATAGAAATATATATTAAATAAATGCATTTAGCAATTTAAATATATACTTACAATATTTAACTTAATAATATAAGCATTTAAAATTATATGTATAAAATACTAAATTAACTTAGTCTCACAATACACGTATAATTTTTTCAAACCATCACATGCACTTTCAGTATCAGTCTTCATTACCTGTAGAAGCATATATTGAGTCATCAAACTTCCGATTTCATCTTTATTTCTAAGTTATTTGAGATATAATACTTTTGGTCCAATGGGAATTGTATCCCAAGTCAGCATATCATTTACATAGCGTGAGGACAATTTCTCTCCCTCCCTCCCTCCCTCCTTTCCTTCCTTCTTCCTTCCCTCCTTCCTTCATTCCTTCCTTCCTTCCTTCCTTCCTTCCCTCCCTCCTTCCTTCCTTCCTTCTTTCCTTCCTTCCTTCCTTCCTTCCTTCCTGCATAATTGTGATCTTTCAAGTCACTCATGCATGCATTCTCTATCCAGTTCTAAACTGATATCTAAAAGGCCTTCTTTTTAAAAGACATCTCACACTTACAACTGTGAATTAATTTCTCTATAAATAGCTATTAAACCTCTATGTTTATTTTCCTCTTTTTTTACTGTATTCTATGAGATTCAAAACTAGCATTAATTGAGGTCATTTCTGGCTGTTGTGCCTTTCCCAAACAAAACATTGCTGTTCAGTAATTTAGAGAGTGGCCTTTAAATAGCAAATATTTTAAGAACATAAAAAGGCAATTCTGCCTTTTATAAAGAAAAAGTTTGGTAAAAAGTTATTCTCATATTTGAGTATATTGACAAATTAGTTTGCTATCTAGAGCAGTCTCTTGGCCCAATTTTCCTGCATTCATAGTGAATAAGACATTTCTCCATTTTTAACAAAAAATTTAAGTGCTGGCAGTGTCCTCAAATGTAGAAAATTTTATACTTTTTATTTTTAAAGATGGATTTTACAACTATTTTTGCTTTAACTACATATGATATATGTGTATATGCCCATATATATGGATATATGTGTGAATGTATATGTATGTTTGTGTATATGTATTTATTTGTAGGAGCAGTTGTAGCCATTTTTAAGAGATTTTTGAAAGATATTTAGCTCAAATTAAATAGTCTATGAAACTACATAAAAACAGTAATGATGATATAACTAACATAATAGACTAATATTTATTTAATGTTTACTTTGTGTTAGAAATAGCTCTAGGTACAATATATAAATTATTTAGCATATACATGTTTTACCGCAGGTGAGGTTAGCTAAGTAGAGAATAAAATCATGTTTCTCTAATGCACTTAACCCAGTCTACTATGTTTTTATTCATTAATTATTCAGTTGTCCTCCTAGAGATAAGGCTTGATCATTTTTGTATTTTAATTATGGCAACCCTCTTTGGGGTAAAATTGTTGCCAAGGAAGAAGAGGTAACTAAATGGTGCCTGTCAAAAATGTGTGCCATTGAGGTCTTCATTTATAATATTCAGAAGCAGAAGCATTAAGGTCAATAGCAGTAAGACTGGCCATTGATACTATGGATGTATGCTTATCCCATGTGTGGGTAGCTTTTTTGTTGATGCCATAACTAATTATGCACACAGGCTAAACATTCTATTTCCTTTTTTATAATATAAAAATTCATTTAACAGTAATAATTTGTATTTTCTTTTTCATTGTGTTTTGTTTTAATGAATCACTTGGTCAGTCTGCTCCTTCCAAAAATAAATGAATACACATAATGAACAAAACAGAATATGGGTCAAATTTTTACAACTCTTGACCCTGAAGCAAAACAGATTTCCAGATAGTTTCACAGACAACAAAGCCATTTTATGCTTTTATTTCCTCCTGTTTCTCTGCCATCCCCCATCTAGATGAAGAACTGATAAGAATGGTGTCATTCCATGAAAAACCTATTGTATAATGTTTTTTATTAGCTATGCTTCACTTTTTTGGATTCACTCAGTAAAAATCATGACTAAATATAATCAAAAGAATATTAGAAATAAATTGTCATACTCCTTTCCATAAAATGTAAAACAATTGCTAGTGTTTGTTCTGCAATGATTTACTGTATATATAAGTGAATGGGCACACAGAAAAGCAGTTATCTGATGAGTAGGGGTGATAAATATTCATAAATATAGTTAATACTAAAACATTTTCTTCTCTACTACTTATTCTACTTTACTTATTTCCATTTCCTGGAGTGGTAGATATATTAAAATATTAATTTTCCGCTTTACTGGAATGATTTCAGAGTCAAGTGCCATTAAAATTCTGAATGTAAATATGAAAAAAAGAGGATATGGCTCACTCTACTCTTCATTGGGCTCTTAAACTTTTTATTTGCTTTTTTTTAAAAACAAGCTACTATTTCTAAAATTTTTATTGCTTTGCAGACTTATGCAGAGGCTAGAAAAGGTGTCACAATCTTGTGAAATATTGCCTGTAATTCAGAAAGCATTGGATAGTCCCCTACCATAAGCTTGTAAAACAAAGGGCAGCTTTTTGGAGACGGGCAACATGTGATGGTCAAGGCCACATTTCACTGCCATAAAGGCACTTCTTCTGCACTCTTCTCTTTTTTTTTTTTTTTTTTTTTT
>NW_006787791.1:921531-969250 GCF_000442215.2 Lipotes vexillifer
GCTCACGGGCCCAGCCGCTCCACGGCATGTGGGATCTTCCCAGACCGGGGCACGAACCCGTGTCCCCTGCATCGGCAGGCGGACTCTCAACCACTGCGCCACCAGGGAAGCCCCACTCTTCTCTTTTTTAAGCTATTATATATTTCAATTATAGGGATAAGTTGAAAAATGCCACACAGGGCGCCTCTATGTGTGTAAAGCAATAGTGAAACCTTAACAGGCTTAGAGCACTGGCCAAAAGTAGCGTGAAAAACCCTGATGAAAAGTTTGTTATTGTTACTGTCCAAAGGGGATGATAAACATTGTATTATGAATTTAACCTGATGCGAAGGAGATGTCATGATTTCCAGAGGCACTTATTAGAGGTAAATGACTATACTGAAGCTAATTTATTAAACGTTATTTTAAAAAATCAGCACCCTTCCCCAATATTCGTTAGGTTACCAGTTCTAAGACCTGTTCCCTCAGTGGCCATGCCACCTTAGGGCCCTGCTATATCATACCTGGTATATCATACCTGGTATACCAAAGAATATTTACCTATTGACCACAAATGGCTTGTGAAGCTTCTGCTCTATGGGAAATAGCCATGTTCTGAACTGAACCTGACTTTGAAGAAAACTTTACCAGAGGTTGACAAAGGAGTTCCCATGCAATATGATAACAGCATCCAAATCTTTTGTTTCCCATCTGCATATCTCAATACAACCCATGTTCTACTGATAACAAGTAGAACATGGGTTGTACTGAGATATGCAGATGGGAAACAAAAGATTTTTGAACCAAGCACATTTCTAAGTACTTAACATACATTAACTAATTAATACCTACAACCACCTTGTGAGTCATTATTTCCATTTAACAGATATTAAGTAATTATCCCAAGGTCACATAGCTAATAAGAAACAGAGAAGGAATCCAAACCCAAGCAGCCTGCCTTCAGCACTCCTGCATTTAACACCAGTGATGTACATCCTTGCCTTAACGTGGAAAAACGAAGAGATACTCCTTATAATTTGTTTCTGATATCATAGACACTTATCTCAGAGATTTTTGCTTATGATTATCACGTTATTTAAATTTAATGTCATTTTAGAGGGCCAAAAAATACTGATGATAAACTAAATGATTAGGTGGGAAAACAAAAGTGACAAAGGAACTTCATTATGACAATGTTAAGACTTTCCGAGATATTTACCTGTTTGGAGATAATGGCAGTTTCCTGATATGAACACAGGAAAAGGTGCTCAAACTTATTTTATTTAATTAACAAATTAATTAATTTGCCTCTTTTTGGATATTGTACTTGTGAATGTTAGATATTGTTATGAATAATATTAGGTGTCTATACATCAGATTTACATGGCATTTTATTAGTTCTCTTACATGTTATAATGCTCAAAATTTCTCTATAATAGAAATTATTATAGTTAATTTTTAGAGTAAAAAATATGCCATATAAATAAGCTTTGAAGAAATTTGAAAAAAAAATGTGTTTCTAGGAAACATTAAAGTTGCTTGCTGCATGTTATAAGATACTGATTTCAGACACTGACATTAGTTAAACAATACTCACTCTGACATCAGTGATCTAACACTAATTAACTCAATATAGTTCATACTATGGAATCCGTATAGATTCTATTTATATTGGGATTAGAGCTAAGGGTACCTACATTCACAGCATAGGCACTCTTATTTCAAACGATTTGTACATTTTAAACATTTCATATTGTAATTCTTACCTTTCTTCTTACATAATTTTTCATCTTCCTAGAATGCTAATTCACTTATTCAGAAAATTCCTAAATATTCTTTAAAACTTAATCCAAGTATCAACTTACAATGACTTCCTCACCCAGCTCTCCAAATTTTATAAAACCCCCTTTGTGATCTCAATGAAACTTTACTATACCTCAGCCATATCATTTATCAGGTTAATTGTTGACTTAGTTGTTCTTCATCACTAGAGTGTATGCTTTAGGAGAACATGAATCATATTTTACATCTGTTTGTTGTGTACATATTTATTTACTCATTTTTTCCTCTCATTCTACACACTAAAAACCTCTTAGGTAGTCCATAACATCTCTTTGTCAAAGTTATTTCTCACTAATAATAATTTATTAATATTATATGTGAAAGAGTCCTACTTAGAGATTGATGAATATTTTCTTCCTTCTAAGTTTAGAGTTAAAATACAAACTATGGAAAGAAAATAAATAAAATTCAACACAAAAATACATTTCTAATACAATCATCTGATATTAAAATGGATTACCAAGATTTGTAAAATTTCCCTTTCTGTAAATATTTAAAATAAAATTGGTAAGATTTTTTTAATCCAAAGAAAGATGATTAAATGAACACTTTTAAATGACCCCTTAGCTTTAGAGGTTTTTAACTACTGTAGGAGCACGGCAAACAACCTACTAATGCTTTACTAACACCTTTTAAGAATGTAATAAACAGAATTAAATTTTTAGTAACATCTATAGTATTTTATATGCTTTATATGATCTTATACAAAGGTAGTATGGGGGTCTTCCCTGGTGGCGCAGTGGTTGAGAGTCCGCCTGCCGATGCAGGAGACACGGGTTCGTGCCCTGGTCCGGGAAGATCCCACGTGCCGCGGAGCGGCTAGTCCCGTGAGCCATGGCCGCTGAGCCTGCGCATCTGGAGCCTGTGCTCCGCAACGGGAGAGGCCACAACAGTGAGAGGCCCGTGTACCACACACACACAAAAAAAGGTAGTATAGAGAAGTAATTTGCTGTTGAAAATTTGATTCTTTTATGATTTTCACTATGAACAAGAGAGGAAAAGGACTTTGAAGGCCTTGGGTATAGGGATGGACTAACATTATACTTCATTTTCCAACAAGGCTGATCAGATGATGACTGTGGTTGATGAATAGAAGGGAAAGCCTTTAGATGATTCTGCTTCCCTAGAGAGGACGAGCTCCCTTGCTCCTTTGTGGAGGGCGGTTTATGAGCTCTCTTGTAAGGAAAGCATGTGCCATTTTTACTCTTTTTCCAGTTCTTCTAATAATGGCACAATAGGACATCATCCAAATATTTCCTGAAGCCCACCTCAGCCTTGTGTAGAAAATACATTGTTAGAGTTAGGAGTATGAGCTTTTAAAGTTAGATATACCAGGTTTCAACTTATTCCCCTTCCCCCTTATTTGCTGACTGACCCTGGACTTCACTTTTATGACACTCAGATATTTCATCTGTAAAATTGAGCTAATAATGCTAGTCACATAGAATCATATTTTTCAATTTAATGAAATAACATTTATAAAGCATCTCATATAATATGCAGAAGATGCATATTAAATCCCAGCTATCATCATCTTTATAATTCAGTACATAATTGAGATCCAGTTCTTTTCCTTTATCCCCTAATCTGAGCAAGGGATTGGAAATAATATTAAATACCTACAATAAGGTAGGCATCATTTTTAACAAATTAGATAAGTTATTTAGGCATTGTAACAAATCCATAAAGTAAATTTTATTATTTCAAATTTTTATATGAGGAAATTGAGGTGCAAATAAATCACATAGCTAAATAGGTAAATAAATCAGGCCCTTTAATTAAAATATGTGACTTCAAAACCCCTGCTCTTCCACACAATGCTGTCCTTCCCCCCATCTTCTCCCAATATGCATTTCTAAGACTAGATGTATTTTGTGCTTTGAAGAGCAATTTACATAATTCCAAACTGTGTATATGGGACTTTTATCACCATTCTTTTCTTCACTTATTTTGCCACTTAAGAAAACATCTGTATTTCTCCAGTGATATTTTTACTGCTGGTAAGTATGTTTATTTAATTTTTAATGAAGAACTGAGGTGTTAAATGTATCTATATGTAATAAAGGAATTCAGGTGAACTAATATTTATGTGGTTGTTTTTAAAGTCTTTCAAAGAACATCTCATCTATCATTTTATCTAATCCTCATATCCATCCTATATAATAGGCCCAGCAGATGTTATTCAGCTTTTAAGAGTGGGATTCAGAAAAACAAGAGTCAATAAATAGAGTAGACTCATTGGATCTATGTAATTCAAGGCTTACTGAGAATCAGTGTGAAAGCAAACATTTATTGCACCCTGGTCTTTATATGGATTAACTTGTACGAGTGTATTAGAGGTGTTCTTCCTGAGGAAGGATGTGCCAAGGGTACACGGGCACACCCACCCTAACAACAACCTTCTCCTGCTTTTCAGATATGAGGTTTATCTAACTTATTAGTCTAGATTCTCTAGGAAACAGAAACTAAGAAGGAAGTATTTGTGCAAAAGAGAAAATTAGGGAGGGAACTGGAGAAGCCTGGGAAAATCACTACTCTGCAATGCTGTTTGACCCCTATGAAGGAGAGGGGGAAGGCAGGAAGGAAGGAGAGTGGTAGACTGCAGTACTTCTAAGAACGTTTGGACCAACCTGGAAAAGGAATCTGTCGAGTCAAAGTGTCCCATTAGAAGAGCCTTCTATCTCCTAGCAACAGACCTGACATTTTTTTTTAGTATCCTGTTCAGTCATTGGCTGGGAGCAGGCCTTGAAAAGCATGGCCTTGGTTTGAATAAGGAAATAGATTTTAGAGCACAACACGTGGTACCAGCAATCACTTATGCTGCCCACACTAGGGAATCTGAGAAGTATATTTCATGGTCATCACATGGAGGATGCCCTCTGTATTGGAAATCACCCTAGTTTCCTTGCTTGCTTGTAGTAAAGCGCTTTTGGACTCAAACTGATATGAACTTTAATCCTATTTGCCAGTTTTCTACTTTTGTGTCTTTGAGCAATTTCCTAACCATTCTACTCCAGTTGATAATAATCTGGAGAGGTTATTATGGCTTCTATCTTTATATCTTTCAAGTGTGTGTAATAAAATATACCCTCTAGGGTTGTGTCAATCAAAGAGATAATATGTATTAAGGACTTAATACTCATTAGGTAAGTAAATAATAAATAGCTATCATTATTATTACAGTAGAAGCCCTCATAACTTAAACTTGTTCATTATTTCTAAGACAAAAAATACTGTTTTTATGAAAGTAATTAATGTTTTGGAAGGCATCTAAAAAGGTGTCTCTAAAAATTGATTTTGAATTAGACATGAGCAAGAAAAGTGAAAAGATTTGAGACAAATGTTGAAAACCCAGGATTATGAATTTTGAATGCTTCACAACTTCTCACTCTGAGCAAATAAAGTGATGACGTTGCATTTTAGTTGTCTTTGTGAGACAGAACTTGAGGAAATTAAAATAAGTAGACCCATGCTCAAAAAATAAAAGCCCTGGGCTTCCCTGGTGGCGCAGTGGTTGAGAGTCCGCCTGCCGATGCAGGGGACGCGGGTTCGTGCCCCGGTCCGGGAGGATCCCACATGCCGCGGAGCGGCTGGCCCGTGAGCCGTGGCCGCTGAGCCTGCGTGTCCGGAGCCTGTGCTCCGCAAGGGGAGAGGCCACAACAGTGAGAGGCCCGCGTACCGCAAAAATAAAAAGAAATAAAAAATAAAATAAATAAAAGCCCTTTTTTCCCAATAATGAATGTATCCTAATATGTTTTCAGTTAAAACCAAGTGTTTAATGCATGTATGTGCTATTTATACTATTTTCATGATTGTCTGCTTTGACTTGTAAACAGTAATAAACAGTAACCTTTATGATCTTGTTGATATATTGTAAAGGGTCTTCTATTCTATTACAGTTAGACTGAGAACTGTCATTTATAAAACAGGATTAATAACATCCGCCTGCCTCAGGTGGTTAAGATTAATTAAGATTGCTTATTTAAGAGCACTAAGTACAGTATATAGGGCAGAGAATATGCACAGTACCTATTAATCTTGACCCTTCCTTTAATTCTTCCCTTCTCTTCCTTTTTACTTATTCTATCCCTCTTTACCCCATCATAACTTTCTTTCTTTCCTATGATCTCATACTGTTATGACCAAGAAACATTAATTTCAAAAGTTTAGTTTCTGTTTTAATTTAGTTTCCTACTAGAATGGTTGCAATCAGATGGAAGTGCTGATTGGATTAAATCAGAAATGTGGTCTTCCATTTAAATTAAATATCACATAAAAGTACAGCCACTTATTCATTTTCTACTGAAGATTCAATACCTTCAAAATAATCTAGGAAATTTTTGGTGTTTCTTGATGGATTTAGGGAAGAGGGGTTTATAACACCAATTAGCTTCATTATTTTCCTTTTAAAGTTATGTAATTTTCAAAGAACAACTTATCCTTATAAATCCAATTTTCTAGCTTAAAGTATTTCTTTTGAAAAACTGTTCAAAATTAATAAAAGTTGGATTTATATAAAAAAAAATCAGGAGTTGAAACACATTCATTGTACAATTCATCCTCTAGCTTAAAAAAATCCAGGTCCATTAATGATCTTGTGAGATATGTGGGTAGGGGGAAGCTGACCTTTAACAAATTCAGCCTAATCAGTATTAAAGTATTTTGTAAATATCTTGTTAAAATTGAGGTATCTAGGAAGAACACAAATATATAGATCAAATGCAAAAAAAGTTAATTTGTGCCATAGTCACATAACTGAAATTTATTTTGCTGTAAAATGCTTTGAATGTGATCAAAGATCATATTTCTAATGCACACAGGAGAGGTCTTTGCTGAAACTTGATAGAATTAATTATGGTAAATATCTTAATATTTTATGTGCTAAGAATATAATATGAATTTTATGAATTATTAAAATGTATATATATATATATAACTTGATTGCATTAAAACATTTCTTATGGTAGTAACTTTAGTTCTTTTGAGGAGAAATTCATAAACAATGATATTATCCACAGAAGTGAGAAGTCATCAGTTTTAACTTCCAGTGTGTTGAGTTTATATTGCATTGTACCATTAAAAAGCCATTTTCTCTCTGTGATTCTGTGCCTCCTAATAGGCAGATATTAGGGTATTTATCTACCTGGCAATATTCTCAGCCAATATTTGTCAGTTTTATTCTGCACAATTACAGCAGAAAAGGATTGGAAAGGAAGGGAATAAAGAAGAATAGACCACTAAGAAAGCAAATATGTATACTACAAAAGGCTTAATGTTTTCACTTTTCTATACTTTTTTTTTAATCACTCCATGTATTTTTTTCACAGGGTGAAATTTCTTAAAGACAACCACATAGTTTCTTCACCTATACGTAGAATTGTTTTTTGAAAGGCAGCTTTCATCTCTCCTTGTGACAGGAAAATAGAATATTTTAAAAACCTATTTAAATGTAGGATTTCTTGATTTGAAAATTTATCTTCTCTCTTAAAAAAATCTTTATGAACAGAAGGATGCTTAGATGAGTGGAAGGTCGGTAAAATAAGTCAACTTGGGTATGTCTTTCAGAACCTTCTCCTGTGGTTTTAAAATTTTAACTACTGATTCCCCATATCCTAAGGTCATGGAAAGAGAAATATCCATGATGGTAATCAAGGTCCATGCTATTAGCCATAGGAAATCTTTTACAGTCATAAACATCATTGAACAGACTGGTAGAATAGCTCAGAGTAGATGTTACAAAGAGAACAAATATAACCAAGATGATGACATGCCAAAATCTATTCATTTGAAGACATCTAATATAGTAGATATTTCTCAAATAGGAGAATCTGAATGTAAACAAAACAAAACCCTCATAAGAAAAACCAAAACAAAAAAAAAACACGCATAAGTATTTTCCCATGCTGAAAGATTTAGTTCATAATATAAAATAAAACTGTCTAAACTGTAATAAAAGAGTTTGTAGGTTTAGTAAAGTAAATGACCATTTCAAGGAAAATAAAAAATATTTGAATTAGATTGATGTCCAAGTACAATCCACAGGACAATGAAAAAGTTCTAGACATTGATATAAAATCCTATAATACTTCTCAATATAATAGATATTTATGCTAAGGTTAATATGTAATAAAATATACAATACTTATTTTTCTTTTTAATTTATTTTGTAAGAATATAATTTAGTTAAATGCAATGACCTTTGGAAACAGTTTTATATTTGGAATTGTTTATATAAGTTGAAGTTAAGTAGTCTATACCACTATTACAAATAAACATACAACATAATGACTCAACAACATAGAAATATAATCGTCACAAACATAACAGCCCTGGGCCATACCACAAATGCAGGGATAAGGGTATTATTGGAGGGCAGTGGAGATGGGCTGTTGCATGTAGTCTATAGGGAATCCTTTGTGATTCTTCCATCTTCAAGACTTGACTTCAGGGTTGTTCTTGACATCTCTATCTCAGTCAGCCAACAAGGAAACCAAGCATATAAGAAAATTTTTATGATCAAAGTCTATAAGTGACTCACATTCCATTGGTTATATATCATTCAAATAGCTGCCACTAACTTTGAGGAAAACAGAAGACAATATCCAGTTCAATGTGCAGAATTTCTATATGATGCATAGTCTTCTTCTTAGGTCAGGGTGTAGTTACTTCTGGTTTCAAGACGTGTGAACTCAAATGATAAGTCATCTACACTTTCAAACTCAATATACAACAGTAGATTGAGGTAAAGATATCTATACAAAACAAATTAAAACACAAAAGTGGGAAATAAGAAAGTCCTGAAATTGCAAGGAAGAAGAAAATAATGATTCTATTTTGTAGGGAGGCATTGTTAAGAATCCTACCCTGGCAATGAAGGAAATTCCTTGGTTAGAAACTAAATGTTCTCTCAAAGAAAAACCTGAGTGTTCAAAATGGCTCCAACTTTGCCCTCTTAGGAATTATTCCTTGCTTATTAATTTCCATGCCCACTTTTGTAGTGAGTGTTGAGAATCTAATTTGCTTAGGGTATAGTGCAGCTTTTATTTCCTACTTCCTGCTCTGTATAACCTTGGAAGCCTACTGTTTATTTACAGTTGAGACAATTAAAGACATTTGGGGAGCTGCCTTCTCATTTCCTTGGCTATATAATTTCCCTTAAAATCATGATAGGCTACTGATCTATTTCCTAGTAGTCATTTCCAGGTGCAGGAAAGTGCACCCAAAGTTCTCTCTTACACATAGTTCTTAAGCCTTTTTATTTTTATTATTTTTTGACCCCATCATTTTCTCAGGCTCTCTACTTAATGGTAATCACCACAAGATCATTTAAAATAAGTGTTTAGGGGCTTCCCTGGTGGCGCAGTGGTTGAGATTCCGCCTGCCGATGCAGGGGACACGGGTTCGTGCCCCAGTCCGGGAAGATCCCACATGCCGTGGAGCGGCTGGGCCCGTGAGCCATGGCCCCTGAGCCTGTGCGTCCGGAGCCTGTGCTCCGCAATGGGAGAGGCCACAACTGTGAGAGGCCCGCATACCAAAAAAAAAAAAAAAAAAGTGTTTAGTGAGAAGATAAACACTTTGTATTATATTGCCACAGATCTAAATGGGTCTTAATACGTCTTAATGGGAGTTTGTTGTCCAAAGCCTTTTTCAGCCCAATCTCATATTCTTTAGGGTTCAGAAACAGTTGTTTCCTCCAACCTATTATTAATGGGCTTATTTTTTGCTTTACCAATGAGTAACTGTTTCCCTGAACTCATCTCTATCTTATAATACCATACTAAAAGGAATAAGGAGTATCTATACCTATGAATAGTTGATTTTTTCCAGCCATTTTCTTTAGAGCTGTAGGTCTATTGACTGACTTTCATGTTTTTTCAGGTGGCAATTTTATAAAATATTTTGCCATTGTATAAAATAGGTCTCCAGATTTCTAGCCTGTAGTTTTTTTCCCCTTGCTGTCTGCTTCCTAATCATTATGACAATATCACATATTTTACATTTTTTTACAGCAGCATTCCACTTTATAGTTTCAAAACAGACTCAAAATGTAATGGCTAAATAAAATAGAAACATATTTCTTGCTTAGTAATCCAGGACAATTCCAGGGCATGGTGGTATGGGGCCACTTACCTATTAGAAGTTATTCAGAGACCCAGTTTAATGGCATCTTTATTATCTTAAATTGTGATTTTGGCATCATAATAATTAACACGATTTCAATAAGCTGGAAGGGTTAAGATCATGGAGGGATTCTTATGGAAAATTTTCTGGGCCATACATGAAAATGGCACATAAAAATTTCATTCACATTCTATAGAGTCGCATGCAGTCACATGACCACATCTACCTACAAGGGAATCTGGGAAATATAGTCACTGTACCCTCCCCCAAAGAGAATGTTTTTTGTGGAAAGATAGCAGTTTCTGTAATACTAGTTTTATCAAGTGAAAATTATAATTGAAGTAACTAATTTGAGAAATGTTTCTAGGGTTAGATATAATGTATATTAAGCATGTAGCATTATTAAGTTTTCAAGTAATATTGTATTTAATAATATTATTATTTATATTATTGACTATTACATTCAATAGAGGCTTTAATCAAGTCCCAAATTAGTGAATTTTGAAATTCATTGTTTTCATGTATCATATGTAGCTATGAAATGCTTAATTATCACATTCAAATTTCTTTTGTGCATTAAATAGGGAGAGTAGTTTGGATGATTCAATGACAGATTATAATGGAAACATGGTTATTTGGAAACAATATACAACTTTTTTCCTCTCCTTATACCATATACCAATAATTCCAGATCAATCAAACACTTAATTTAAAGTAAAAATATAAGTTAATACTTTTATTAGAAAATATGGGTAAATATTTTTGGAATATTGAGAAAACTCTTCTGAGCATATGTGAAATTTGTACTAGACAAACATAAAAAACATTTATATTGAGAAGTCAATGGATATTATCAAGTCTGACAAACAGAAAAGAGGACTGCGTAAAAAGGAAGAGCCTGAGAAATCTGTGGGACATCCTCAAGCATAGAAACATTTATGTAATGGGAGATCTCAAAGAGAATAAAAAAAGGGACTGAATGAATATTTTATGAAATAACATAAACTTCCCGAATTTGATGAAAAGCATTAATCCTCATATCCAAGAAGCTCCATAAACTCCATACAGTATAAACTCAAAGGGATCCACACCTAGACACATCATATCAAACTGTCAGAAGTCAAAGACGAGCCAAAAAACAGCAAAAGAAAAGTAACTTACCACTTGAAAAGTATCTTTGGCAAGATAAACACTTTTTTTTTTCTTTTTTAATTGGAAAAAAATGTGCACCTGAAGGAACTGGAAAAACACATTCGAAATACTGAAAGATAAAGACTCTCAACTAAGAATTCTATATCCAGCAAAACTATCCATTAAAGACAAAATAGAAATTAAGATTGAGATTAAAAAAAAACTGAGAGAATTCATCACTAGCAGGACTATACTAGAAGAAATATTTAAAGACGTCCTTCAGACTAATGACATGACACTAGGTGATAATTTAAATCCACACAGAGAAATAAAAAGCATCACTAAAGGTAACTACATAGGTATATATTTTTTAAAAAGTATAAATGTATTTTTGTTACTAACTATTCTTATTTAAAAATAACTGCATAAAATAATGATTATAAAATTTGTTGATCAATTTATGAGGTATAAAGATGAACTTTATATGATAAAAGATGAGGAGTGAATCAAGATATGTTGAAGCAAACTTGCAATTAATATCTTAAAAATCTGAAGTAGATTATTTTAAGTTAATATGATCATTGTAATTCCCAGAGAAAATATTAAGAAAACATCTCAAAAAATAGATTAAAAAAAAATTAAAATGGCAGCTATAGAATATCTCTTTAACACAGAAGAAGACTAAACTGGATATAGTATAGGAATGGCTAAACAGAAAGGATATGACACATAAACATGACAGAATATCAGAGGTAAATACTGTATTATCAGTAATTATATTAAATATAAATGACAGTAATTATATTAAATATAAACATTCAAATCAAAAGGAATGAATGGAATAATATATTAAAAATAATGGCTTCCCTGGTGGCGCAGTGGTTGGGAGTCTGCCTGCTGATGCAGGGGACACAGGTTCATGCCCTGGTCTGGGAGGATCCCACATGCCGTGGAGTGGCTGGGCCCATGAGCCATTGTCGTTGAGCCTGCGTGTCCGGAGCCTGTGCTCCGCAACGGGAGAGGCCACAACAGTGAGAGGCCCACATACCGCAAAAAAAATAAATAAATAAAATAAAATAATAATGATCAAATTTTGCTGTCTAAAAGAGACACACTAGATTAAATGACACAAGTAGTTTGAAAGTAAAAGAATGGAAAAGGATATTCCATTCAAACTGTAACTAAAAATGAGTTAGAGTAGCTATAGTAGACAAAACAATTTAAGACAAAAATGTTACTAGAGATAATAAAAGACATTTTATAATAATAAATACAAATATATATGCACCTAACAAAAAGGCCCAATATACATCAAGAAAAACATACAATAGATGGGAAAGATAGATAAATCAAAGATAACAGTTGGAGATTTTAATATCCATATTCAATAATGAACAGAGCAAAAAGATGTCTTCTATTTCTTTGTTGCTCTTACGTGAACATTACATACCAACTACACCTCATAAACATTTATAGAACACTAAGCTTCAAAACAGTAAAATACACATTCTTCTCAAGTACACAAAGAATGTTGTCCACAATAGACATATGTTAGGCCACAAAACACATGTTAATAAATTTAGAAAAATTGAAATAATATGAAAATATTCTCTGATCACAATGGAATAAAATTATAAATCAATAACAATAATTAAGATATTCACAAATATGTGGAAATTTCATAGCACATGCCTCAATAAACAATGGGTCAAGGACAAAAATCTCAAGGGAAAGTAGAAAATACATTGAGATGAATAGAAACAAGACAACACTAGCACTTAGGGGATGCAGCAAAAGTAGTACTTAGTAGAAAATTTACACCTGCCAAGACCTATATTCAAGAGGAAGAATGATCTCAATTTAATAATTTAACCTTCTTCCTTAAGAGAGAAGAAAAAGAAAACAAAATCAAAAGCAAGCCTAAGGTTAAAAAAAAAAAATAAAGCAAGCCTAAGGTAAATAATAATAGAGATTAGAGTGAAAATAAATGAAATAGAAAACAGAAAAACAATAAAGAGTCAAAGAAACCAAACATTAGGTCTTTATTTTTTTTTTTTTTTCTTGCGTTATGCGGGCCTCTCACTGTCGTGGCCTCTCCCATTTGCGGAGCACAGGCTCCGGACGCGCAGGCTCAGCGGCCATGGCTCACGGGCCCAGCCGCTCCGCGGCATGTGGGATCTTCCCGAAACGGGGCACGAACCCGCGTCTCCTGCATCGGCAGGCGGACTCTCAAGCACTGCGCCACCAGGGAAGCCCCAAACATTAGTTCTTGAAGTTCAACAAAATTGACAAACCTTTAGCTAGACTGACCAAGAAAAGAGGACAGAAGACTCAAATTGCTAAAATTAGGAGTGAAACGTGGTATATCACTATTGAAGTTACAGAGGTACAAAGGAAAATAAGGATAACATAGATGATTGCATACCAACAAATTGTATAACCTAGATGAAATGGATGCATCCCTAAAAACACACAAATTATTGAAACTGACTCAAAAGGAAATAGAAAATCTGAATAAGCCTGTAGCAAGTAAAGATATCTAATTAGTAATCAAGCAGACACACACACACACACACACACACACACACACACACACACACACACACATAACACCCCCCAATATACAGTTCCAAATGGTTTTATGGGTGAATTTTATCCAATATTTTAAAAAGAATAGCAATCTTTCACAAATTCTTTCAAAAACTAGAAGAGCTAATATGTCTCAATTCATTCTATAAATTTCTATTTATTATTTTCCATCTATTAATACCAAAACTAGACAAAGACATCACAAGAAAAGAAAAATGCAGACCAATATATTTTATAAATATGGATGCAAAATCCTCAACAAACTGCTAGAAAACCTATGCCAGCAACATCTACAAAGGATTATATACCATTACCTAGTGGGATTTATCTTAGCAAAGTTGATTTAACATATAAAAATCAATGTAACAGACCATTTTAACAAGGAACAAAAATCACATACTACCTCAAAACGCGCAAAAAAAATCATTTGACATACTCCAAGATGCTTTCATTATAAAAACACGCAACTAATTAGGAATAGAGGAACACATTCTCAACATAATTGGAGCCATCTACAAAACAAAACAAAACAAAAAAAAAAAACGTGGCAAATATTGTACTTAGAGGTGAAAGACTGAATGATTTCCCTCTAGGATTAGAAATAAGACAAGGATGTGTCCTCTCACCACTTCTTTTTCAACAGTGTATTGGAGGTTCTATCCATGCTAATTAGGCAAGAATAAGAAATAAAAAAGACATCCATGTTGAAGAGGAAGAAATAAAACTCTCAATTCACAGATGACATGATCTTGTATATAGAAAGTCCTAAGGAACACACACACACACATACACACACACATTCATATGCCTATAACACTATTAGAACTTATAAATGAGTTTAGTAAGGTTGAAAGTTTCAAGATCAATATTCAAAACTCAGTTGTATTTCTATGTAATAGCAATGAACAATTCAAAAGTGAAATTAAGAAAGCAATCCCCTTTACAACAGTATCAAAAATATGAAATACTCAGGAATAAATGTAACAAATTAACAGGAGAAGTGTGATATTTGTACATGGAAACTATCAAACATTATTTAAAGACATTAAAGAAGTCCAAAATAAATGGAAATATTTTCCATGTACATGGATGAGTAGAGTTAATACTGTTAAGATGGAAATACTCCCCAAAATGATCTATTGATTTAATGCAATCCTTTGTCAAAATTCCACCCTCCTTTTTTATTTTTTGAAAATTAAGATGATCCTACAATTCATATGGAAATGCAAGAGGCCCAGAATGGCCAAAACAATCTTAAAAAATAACAACAAACTTGAGGAATTCACACTTCAGAACTCACTTGTAGGCTACAGTAATCAAAACAGTATGGTACTGACAGAAGGATAGACACATAGATTAATGGAGTGTAATTGAAGATCCTCTAATAACCACATATAGTTAGAGTCAATTGATTTTTTCAAGGGTGCTTGTAGAATTCGGTGGGGGAGATAGTAGTCATTTTGACAGTGGTTCAAATGCACATTAATGATGTTAAACCCCAACATTACACCATATACAAAATTTAACTCAAAATGTATCATAGACGTAAATTGAGTCAAAGATAAAAAACTCTTAGAAGTAACTCTTAGACTAACATAAAATGGGAAAGAAACATTTGAATATTTTCCAGTGATGACATACACATGGCCACTAAGCACATGAAAAGATGCTAAACACATTAATCATTTTGGAATTGCAAGTCAAAAGCATAATTAGATGCCCCTTTACACCCCCTAAGATGGAAATAACAAGTGGCAAGGATGTGGAAAATTTGGAACTCTCATACATTGCTGGTAAGAAACCCAAAATGTTACCATCACTTTGGAAAACAGTTTCTCAGTTTTTCAAAATATTAAAAATAAAGTTACCATATGACCCATCAATTTCACCTCTAGTAATTTACACAAGAGAATTTAAAACATATATATATATACATAAAACTTGTTCATGAATGTTCATAATAGCATTATTCATAATAGACAAAGGTCCATCAGCTAATGAATTTAAAACAAATTATGGCATATCCATTCAATGGAATATTATTTAGTCTTCAAAAAGAATAATGTACTGATAGATACTACACAATGGATGATGGAAAAGTGATGTTAATTTAAATAGAGCAGACACAAAAGACCATACATTGTAGTATCCTGTTTACCTAAAATGTATATAATAGGAAACTCCATGGAGACAGAATTAGATTTGTCCTTGCTAGGGACTAGAGAGAGTCTGAATGGAAAACAACTGATCTCATGTCAAATAATTTCATCTTTATCATCCTCATTTCATTCTATTTTGTATTTATATCAGTTTCTCAGAGAGACTAAGCTCTTTCCCAATTTCATTTTCATTTTCTTTGTAACATTCATTATCACCTACAACTTTATTTTTTACTACTTTTCTCCCCCTACAAGAAGGAAGCTCTTTGAAGGACACAAACTTGGCCTCTTTTGCTAATTTCTGTGTTTTTGATATGTAGTACAGTATTAATGCTGAATTTATTATTGAAAAAGAAAAGAATGTTATCTAAACTTGCTTAGTGCACCTCTCAATTTAGATACTTACATATTTGTATTTTTACTGTTTTGGAATTGTTGTAACTACATTGTAAAATTTTGTGCTGTGTAAGAACTTGCAACGTGATTTATACAAGTATTGTGCCCCTATATATTTTTTTTAATAAAAGTATTTATTTATGTATTTATTTTTGGCTGCATTTGGTCTTCGTTGCTGTGCACAGGCTTTCTTTAGTTGTGACGAGAGGCAGCTACTCTTCTTTGTGGTGTGCAGGCTTCTCACTGCAGTGACTTCTCTTGTTGTGGAGCACAGGCTCTAGGCAACTGGGCTTCAGTACTTGTGGCATGTGGGCTCAGCAGTTGTGGCTTGTGGGCCCTAGAGCACAAGCTCAGTAGTTGTGTTGCACAGTATTAGTTTCTCCATGGTGTGTGGGATCTTCCTGGACCAGGGCTTGAACCTGTGTCCCCTGCATTGGCAGGCAGATTCTTAACCACTGTGCCAGAAGGGAAGTACCCTGTGCCCCTACATTTAACATCCTATATGTGTATGAGTTTCTAAATAATTACTAGCTAAAATTAGTCATAATACAATACATTGATGACAAGTACTCTAAACAATGTCTATAAATACCTGTAAAAAAGAGCCAATCATTATTTTTAATTGTAATCTTTGATTTATAAAATGAGTTTTTAAATTGGTTGGTGACAATATTATTTCATAATTCCAACTACAAAGTAAATATGAGGGTGTAAGTAACTCCGTACAAAGTACAATTTTTGTTAAATCTTTATTAGAGTAAAATTGCTTTACATTGTGTTAGTTTCTTATGTATAACAAAGTGAATCAGCTATACGTATACTTATATCCCCATATACCCTCTCTCTTGTGTCTCCCTCCCACTCTCCCTATCCCACCCCTCTAGGTGGTCACAAAGCACAGAGCTGATCTCCCTGTGCTATGTGGCTGCTTCCCACTAGCTATCTGTTTCACATTTGGTATTGTATATATGTCAATGCCACTCTCTCACTTCGTCCCAGCTTACCCTTCACCCTCCCCGTGTCCTCAAGTCCATTCGCTATGTCTGCGTCTTTATTACTGTCCTGCCCCTAGGGTTTTCAGAACCATTTTTTTTTTTTTTTTTTTTTTTTTTTTTTTTCTATTCCATATATATGACCTACAGTCTGTCATACAGAGGGAAGTAAGTCAGAAAGAGAAAAAACAAATACCGTATGCTAACAAATATATATGGAGCCTCATTGTAATTTTGATTTGTATTTCTCTAATGATTAGTGATATTAAGCATCCTTTCATGTGTTTGTTGGCAATCTGTATATCTTCTTTGGAGAAATGTCTATTTAGGTCTTCTGCCCATTTTTGGATTGGGTTGTTTGTTTTTTGATATTGAGTTGCATGAGCTACTTGTATATTTTGGATATTAATCCTTTGTCAGTTGCATCATTTGCAAATATTTCTCTGATTCTGAGGGTTGTCTTTTTGTCTTGTGTACAGTTTCCTTTACTGTGCAAAAGCTTTTAAGTTTCATTAGGTTTGACTTGTTTATTATTGTTTTTATTTCCATTTCTTTAGGAGGTGGATCAAAAAGGATCTTCCTGTGATTTATGTCATAGAGTGTTCTGCCTATGTTTTCCACTAAGAGTTTTACAGTGTCTGGTCTTAGATTTAGGTCTCTAATCCATTTTGAGTTTACTTTTGTGTATGGTATTGGGAGTGTTATAATTTCATTCTTTTTTATGTAGCTGTCCAATTTTCCCAACACCACTTACTGAAGAGGCTGTCTATTCTCCATTGTATATTCTTGCCACCTTTATCAAAGATATGGTGACCATATGTGCGTGGGTTTATCTTGGCTTTCTATCCTGTTCCATTGATCTATATTTCTGTTTTTGTGCCAGTATGATACTGTCTTGATTACTGTAGCTTTGTAGTATAGTCTTATGTCTGGGGGCCTGATTTCTCCAGCTCTGATTTTCTTTCTCAAGACTACTTCGGCTATTCAGGGTCTTTTGTGTTTCCATACAAATTGTGAAATTTTTTGTTTTAGTTCTGTGAAAAATGCCATTGGTAGTTTGATAGGGATTGCATTAAATCTGTAGATTGCTTTCGGTAGTATAGTCCTTTTCACAATGTTGATTCTTCCAATCCAAGAACGTGGTGTATCTCTCCATCTGTTTGTATCATCTTTAATTTCTTTCATCAGTGTCTTATAGTTTTCTGCATACAGGTCTTTTGTCTCCTTGGGTAGGTTTATTCCTAGGTATTTTATTCTTTTTGTTGCAGTGGTAAATGGGAGTGTTTCCTTAATTTCTCTTTCAGATATTTTCATCATTAGAGTATAGGAATGCCAGAGATTTCTGTGCATTAATTTTTTATCCTGCTTATTTACCAGATTCATTGATGAGCTCTAGTAGTTTTCTGGTAGCATCTTTAGGATTCTCAATGTATAGTATCATGTAATCTGCAAATAGTGACTGATTTACTTCTTTTCCAATTTGGATTCCCTTTATTTCTTTTTCATCACTGTTTGCTGTTGGTAAAATTTCTAAAACTATGTTGAATAATAGTGGTGAGAATGGACAACCTTGTCTTGTTCCTGATCTTAGAGGAAAGGTTTTCAGTTTTTCACCATTGAGAACAATGTTGGCTGTGGGTTTGCCATATATGGCCTATATTATGTTGAGGTAAGGTCCCTCTATGCCTACTTGCTGGAGGGTTTTTATCATAAATAGGTGTTGAATTTTGTCAAAAGCTTTTTCTGCATCTATTGAGATGATCATATGTTTTTTCTCCTTCAAGTAGTTACAGTGGTTTATCCCATTGACGGATTTGCGTATATTGAAGAATCCTTGCATTCCTGTGATAAACCCCACTTGATCATGGTGTATAAGCCTTTTAATGTGTTGTTGGATTCCGTTTGCTAGTATTTTGTTGAGGATTTTTGGATCTATGTTCATCAGTGTTATTGGCCTATAGTTTTCTTTTTTTGTGACATCTTTGTCTGGTTTTGGTATCAGGGTGGGTGGCCTCATAGTATGAGTTTGGGAGTGTTCCTCTGTCTGCTATATTTTGGAAGAGTTTGAGAAGGATAGGTGTTAGCTTTTCTCTAAATGTTTGATAGGGTTCGCCTGTGAAGCAATCTGATCTTGAGCTTTTGTTTGTTGGAAGATTTTTAATCATGGTCTCAATTTCAGTGTTGGTGTTTGGTCTGTTTCAGTGTTGGTGTTTGGTCTGTTTATGTTTTCTATTTCCTCCTGGTTCACTTTAAGAATGTTATGCTTTTCTACGAATTTGTCAATTTTTTTCCAGGTTATGGGCCAGGTTATGTCCATTTTATGGGCCTATAGTTGCTTGCAGTTATCTCTCATGATCCTTTGTATTTCTGCAGTGTCAGTTGTTACTTCTTTTTCATTTCTAATTCTATTGATTTGAGTCTTCTCCCTTTTTTTCTTGATGAGTCTGGCTAATGCTTTATCAATTTTCTTTATCTTCTCAAAGAACCACCTTTTAGTTTTATTGATCTTTGCTATTGTTTCCTTCCTTTCTTTTTCATTTATTTCTGATCTGATCTTTATGATTTCTTTCCTTCTGCTAACTTTGGGGATTTTTTGTTCTTCTTTCTCTAATTGCTTTAGGTGCAAGGTTAGGTTGTTTATTCGAGAGGTTTCCTGTTTCTTAAGGTGGGCTTGTATTGCTATAAACTTCCCTCTTAGAACTGCTTTTGTTGCATCCCATAGGTTTTGGGTAGTCTTCTCTCCATTGTCATTTGTGTCTAGGCATTTTTTGATTTCTTCTTTGGTTTCTTCAGTGATCACGTCGTTGTTAAGTAGTGTATTGTTTAGCCTCCATGTTTTTGTATTTTTTACAGATTGTTTCCTGTAATTGATATCTAGTCTCATGGCGTTGTGGTCGGAAAAGATACTTGATACTATTTCAATTTTCTTAAATTTACCAAGGCTTGATTTGTGACCCAAGATGTGATCTATCCTGGAGAATGTTCCATGAGCACTTGAGAAAAATGTGTATTCTGTTGGTTTTGGATGGAGCGTCCTATAAATATCAATTAAGTCCATCTTGTTTAATGTATCATTTAAAGCTTGTGTTTCCTTATTTATTTTCATTTTGGATGATCTGTCCATTGGTGAAAGTGGGGTGTTAAAGTCCCCTACTATGAATGTGTTACTGTTGATTTCCCCTTTTATGGCTGTTAGTATTTGCCTTATGTATTGAGGTGCTCCTATGTTGGGTGCATAAATATTTACAATTGTTATATCTTCTTCTTGGATCGATCCCTTGATCATTATGTAGTGTCCTTCTTTGTCTCTTCTAATAGTCTTTATTTTAAAGTCTATTTTGTCTGATATGAGAATTGCTACTCCAGCTTTCTTTTGGTTTCCATTTGCATGGAATATCTTTTTCCATCCCCTCACTTTTAGTCTGTATGTATCTCTAAGTCTGAAGTGGGTCTCTTGTAGACAGCATATATATGGGTCTTGTTTTTGTATCCATTCAGCCAATCTGTGTCTTTTGGCAGGAGCCTTTAGTCCATTTACATTTAAGGTAATTATCAATATGTATGTTCCTATTCCCATTTTCTAAATTGTTTTGGGTTTGTTATTGTAGGTAATTTCCTTCTCTTGTGTTTCTTGCCTAGAGAAGTTCCTTTAGCATTTGTTGTAAAGCTGGTTTGGTGGTGCTGAAGTCTCTCAGCTTTTGCTTGTCTGTAAAGGTT
Organism: Lipotes vexillifer; assembly: GCF_000442215.2. Classification (NCBI taxonomy): domain Eukaryota; kingdom Metazoa; phylum Chordata; class Mammalia; order Artiodactyla; family Lipotidae; genus Lipotes; species Lipotes vexillifer. Next base: position 942,458 of record NW_006787791.1, read on the forward strand.
TTAATTTCTCCATCAAATCTGAATGAGATCCTTGCTGGGTAGAGTAATCTTGGATGTAGGTCCTGCTACTCCCTTCTGGCTTGCAGAGTTTCTGCTGAAAGATCAGCTATTAATCTTATGGGGATTCCCTTGTATGTTATTTGTTGTTTTTCCTTTGCTGCTTTCAGTATTTTTTCTTTGTGTTTAATTTTTGATAGTTTTATTAATATGTGTCTTATCGTGTTTCTACTTTGATTTATCCTGTATCAGACTCTCTGCACTCCCTGGACTTGACTATTTCCTTTCCCATATTAGGGAAGTTTTCAACTATAATCTCTTCTAATATTTTCTCTGTCCCTTTCTTTTTTTCTTCTTCTTCCGGGACCCCTATAATTGGAATGTTTGTGCTTTTAATATTGTCCTGGAGGTCTCTGAGACTGTCCTCTATTCTTTTCATTCTTTTTTCTTTATTCTGCTCTGCAGTAGTTATTTCCATTATTTTATCTTCCAGGTCACTTATCCGTTCTTCTGCCTCAATTATTCTACTATTGATTACTTCTAGAGAATTTTTAATTTCATTTATTGTGTTACTTATCATTGTTTCTTTGCTCTTTTGTTCTTCTAGGTCCTTGTTAAACATTTCTTGTATTTTTTCCATTCTATTTCCAAGATTTTGGATCATGTTTACTATCATTATTCTGAATTCTTTTTCAGGTAGACTGCCTATTTCCTCTTCATTTATTTGGTCTGTTGGGTTTTTACCTTATTCCTTCATCTGCTGCATATTTCTGTGTTTTCTCATTTGGCTTAACTCACTATGTTTGGGGTCTCCTTTTCACAGGCTGTAGGTACGTAGTTCCTGTTGTTTTTCGTGTCTGCCCCCAGTGGGTAAGGTTGGTTCAGTGGGTTGTGTAGGCTTCCTGGTGGAAGGGACTGGTGCCTGTGTTCTGGTGGATGAGGTTGGATCTTTTCTTTCTGTTGGGCAAGACTGAGTCTGGTAGTGTGTCTTGGGATGTCTGTGAAATTATTATGACTTTAGACAGCCTGTATGCTAATGGATGGGGTTGTGTTCCTGTCTTGCTAGTTGTTTGGCATGGGGTGTCTAGCATTGGAGCTTACTGGCCGTTGTGTGGAGCAGGATCTTAGAATTGAGATGGAGACCTGTGTGAGAGCTCTCGCCGATTGATGTTACGTGGGCCTGGGAGGTCTCTGGTGTTCCAGTGTCCTGAACTCAGCTCTCCCACGTCAGAGGCTCAGGCCTGACACCAAGACCCTGTTAGCCACATGGATCAGAAGAAAAGTGAGAAAAAAAAAAGGAAAGAAAAATAATAATATAAATAAAGTTATTAAAATAAAAAAAATTATTAAAATAAAAAAATAAAAGGTAACAAAAAAAGGAAGAGAGCAACCCAACCAATAACTGAATCCACCAATGATGACAAGCATTAAAAACTAAACTAAAATAAACATAAAAATTAGAAACTGGTCAGTCTCATCCAGCAAACCGCAAGTCTACAGTTGCTCCCAAAGTCCACTGCCTCAATTTTGGGATGATTCATTGTCTATTCATGTATTCCAGAGATGCAGGGTACCTCAAGTTGATTGCAGAGATTTAATCCACAGCTCCTGAGGTTGCATGAATTAATTTCCCTTTCTCTTCTTTGTTCTCTCAGCCCCTGGTGTTCAGCTTTGGATTTGGCCCTGCCTCTGCATGTAGGTCACTCTCTGGCATCTGTTCTTAGTCCAGAGAGGAGGGAGTCAAAGGAGTAGCTGATTAGGGGGCTTTGGCTCACTCCAGCTGGGAAGCGGGAGGGGTACAGAATGTGGGGCGAGCCTGTGGCAGCAGAGGCCTGTGTGACGTTCCAAAAGCCTGAGTCACACTGTGTGTTCTCCAGGATAAGTTGTCCCTGGATTACGGGACCATGGCAGTGGTGGGCTGCACAGGCTTATGAGAGGAGCATTGTGGATAGTGATCTGTGCTTGCATACAGGCTTCTTGATGGCTTCAGCAGCAACATTAGTGTTTCATATCCGTTTCTGGTGTCCATGCTGATAGCTGTGGCTCACGCCCGTCTCTGAAGCTCATTTAGTTGGTGTTCTGAATTTCCTCTCTTCACGCGCCCTGACACAACAGTCTCTTGACTCTTAGGCAGTGCCAGACATTTTCCTGGACTCCCTCCAGTTTAGCTGTGGCATACTAGCCCCCTTCAGGCTGTGTTCACACAGCCAACCCCAGTCCTCTCCCTGGGCTGTGACCTCTGAAGCCCAAGCCTCAGCTCACAGCCCCCACCCTCCCAGGTGTGTGAGCAGACAATCCCCTCAGGCTGGTGAGTGCTGCTCAGCACTGATCCTCTGTGCGGGAATCTCTCTGCTTTGCCATCTGCACCCCTGTTGCTGCGCTCTCCTCCATGGCTCCAAAGCTTCCCCCCACCATCCACCCACAGTCTCTGCCAGTGAAGGGGCTTCTTACTATGTGGAAACTTTTCCTCTTTCATAGCTCCCTCCCTGTAGTACAGGTCCCATCCCTATTCTTTTGTTTCTGTTTTTTCTTTTTTCTTTTGCCCTACCCAGGTACGTGGGGAGTTTCTTGCCGTTTGGGAGGTCTGAGACCTTCTGCCAGCATTCAGTAGGTGTTCTGTAGGAGTTGTTCCACATGTAGATGCAGTTTTGATGTATTTATGGGGAGAAAGGTGATCTCCATGTCTTACTCTTCCGCCATCTTGAAGGTCCTCCCAGAATTTCTTTACTTATCAATGTGACATTTCAAGGAGGGTCTGGAGTAATTATGACATTGTTCAGGGAAAATTTTATTTATTAATAGAATAAATGTTTGAAGAGAGTTGTGATTATTAATGAATTAACGTATTACATATGCTCAAGTAGCTTACCAATTCCTAACTATTTTAGTGAGCAAGTTTACTTATTTATTTATAAGCTATTTCCATCAAGAAATTCTATTTTTCACCATTTTGTCTGACTCAGTGGGTTTGCAATACAAGTCTTTAATTCTGACTTTAATATCCCAAACCTACTGTACCTTTTCCCAAATTTATCTTAGCCAACTGAGGCTTTGGATAGATTACAACGTGGGTTTCAGCCATATCCACCGTGAAATTCAATCGGTTCATAGAGTGCTTTATTTATTTATTTTCTCAAATTAAATGTCTTCAGATGGAACTTGAACTCTCTGATTTGCCCTTCACCTCATTATATTTATTATATTCTCATATTACTTGGCTTATTTTTTTACCTTTGTTGTCTGCCTCCTGCAGATGTTTGGATTTTGATGTCTTCTAGAGTAATCTTTAAATAAAAAGTCTTGCCAAAATCTGACTTTATGTCAAATGAGCACTGGTCTTAGATGTTGTGGTCCCTTGTATATGTTTTCCTACTATCATCTGTTTTCTTACTTTAAGAAAAATTTTACTACAAAAATCACCTAACAAATTAATAGAAACCCATTACAGTTTAAAATTTAGTAATATTATAACTTGTTTAGGTTATTTTTGAATTTATTTTCTTTCTTTTCCACATTACAAGACAATCCCTTTATTGCTGACAAGAATATACACCAAATTGCACAAATATTTCAGAAATTTGTAAATGCACTGCTTATATTATTTCTTCAAAAAAAATCTTGTAATTTTTTTTTCTTGTACTGGAATGGAGGCCAGCAATCTAGAGATTGAATTTTGTCTTATTTTCCTTTAATCAGAGGTACTTTCAGTTCTTAGGAGGGAAAAATAGTGAAATAGGCAATGAACTTAATAATGAAACTATATATTTATCTACTTATCTATTTTTAAAATAAGTTAATGGAGCTTATTATTTAGCTCTTAAATGGAAAAAAAATCATTAAGGGAGAGATTTATATATGCAAAATATTATATTATTACTTATATACATTATAAATTTATATTATAGATAGTATTGTATCATGTATATTATTTACATATTTATTATTTACATCTACTGAGCATAAAGCAAAATCAAAAAGAAACCTTTCTAAAGAAAATTCAAAGCTATAAAAAATATTTCCCTAAGTTTTAGATGTTCTCAAGCAGAGTGAAAAACATGTTAGTTTATAGACAGTAACAAATATTTTAGTATTCTGTACCTTTCACATCCATTTTTCATGCTTTAGTAAAGTGAAATTTTCTAATCAGAGTAAAGTGGCATGGTGAAGGTGTAGATAATATATTTGGATGAAGGTTTTTAATGAATGTGGTATTTATTAAGACACAGTCCATTAAAAGAAGACTTGCATGGTTGTCTCACATTATTTCATTGATTTTTTACTTCATGCATGATTCAAGGTGAGAATTATTCTTTATGAGAATTACTCTCATTTCTAATCTTTAATCTGATAATGCAGTCCTTTTTATTTGTATAGTTTGGAATATTTCTCATGTATAAGCTTTACATCCCTTAATAACTATGTTTTAAATGGAGGATCAGAATTAGCATAATCATAGATATTTAAGGGGTTCAGTATATAGAAATTATTACTTTTTTCTGGTAATTTACTCTTATTTCCAAAATTTGGTTTTCAGACAGAAAATGATAGGCTAGATTCTTTTTTAATCGAAGATTTGAAGATCTGAACATGTCAACATCAAGTATGTCATTGGTAATGACATTACAAGGGTTTAAAATGGAATACAAGATTAAACTTCCCCATGTAATTTGAGAATCATTTTACAGGCTTATCAAAGTTTATGTCCCTGTATTAGTAGAACTGTTTAAAATACACACGTATACATACACAAGTTCTATGGTAGTAATAAGATGCTTACATATACGAAGTAAAACAGAGAATTAAGACAATTTTCTGGGTAATGCAATCCTAAATAACAACCTTAATTGTCCAGAGAATTGTCTCAATTTTCCACCTCACTTTGTGTGTGAGCCTACACCTCAAATAACAGCCTTAGAAGGGAAACCTGTCACCGAGTTTGCAATTTTTGTAAGGTCAGACTGTGAAAATCCCACCTTATCAGGTAAATCAGAGACACAAAGCAATTGCCCTTTAGAATTACCTGGTACCTAGTTCATTGTGTACAAATGTAGACTGATTGTTAATGAAAATGACATATGCTGTGCCATATTAGTATGAAAAGGAATAATTGCATACAACATAATGTTTTGTAGTCATCCAGTATTTTTCTTTCCCCTTTCTAGGCCATGAAATAATGACCTTACTAATTTCTTTATCCTTGGTTCCTTGAATAGTTTGAATACAGACCAACTTTTAGAAATAATACTTTTAATGATGAATATATGAGAGAAAAAATTACATGTAGAAAAAACAGCTTTAAAGCATTGACATCACCAGATTTTGATACTAACTAAATTGTATTCCTGAGCCTCTGTTGATAAACTGTATGAGAAGAATTAATATCTTTCCTGTGAAGATTTTAGTAATGTAAATATATAGTCATATCCTTAAATAGAGTGAATCGATTAGCAATCATATTGAAAGGAGGGCATACTGACCATTTCATATCTAAAAATGGTAACTTTAAACTGTATGTAAAATTAATAATAGTAGAAATGAAAACAATATTAAAATAATTAAGGAGCCAATGTGCATCATTTACATTATCATCAGTAAATAAGAAGAGAGACTATACTTCTTGCTATTGTTGATTTTAATGACTTTTAATTCACTAACCACACGTTATATTTTAATGTATACATATTTAAATGTCATTTTGCAATAGTGAATCAAGAGAAAAAATGACAGTAAGCAGAAAGTTAATAAATCTATTTATCTCAAACCTACCTGTTCAACAATATTTCTAATAAGCTGGTAGCTTTATTATTGTAAGACACACCAAGAAATCCTACCCTCTAAAATGCTTTTACTCTGCATTTTTCAATCTCAACATTCTTACATGGACAACAGAAACTACCAACAAGGATATAAAGGATAAATAAGGATATAAACAGTTTTACAGCTCTAATTTTGAGTAAAACATAATATAGTTGTTTTCTAATCACAAAATAGTACATCTCCATCGTAGAAAATTCTTAACATTAAAGATAACAAAGGAAATAAATATCATCCACTATTAAATAATAAATAAGCACTGTTAACAATAGAAATATAAATGCACAGAAACATACTAACACATATATCTTAAATAAAACTAATATGAGGCATGACTGATTTGAAAATTTATATAGTTTTATCACTTGAAAATATATATAGTTTGCTTCCAATTAAGATTGAGTAAAAGAGACTGGTTTTATGCTCCCATCTTAAACAGCTAAAAAAAACAGACAAATAAATGAAATGATGACATTCAATTTGTTGGCCATCAGACAATGAAGCACAGTCGTCCCTGAGAGACAAAAACCAGACAGGGCCCTGAGATTTACTGTACTTAATGCCTAGAAAAGATTCCAGATTGCAGTGCAAGGAGCAGAAACCCAGTCAGAGCCCAGCAGTCTTCATGAGTTGAGGAAATAGAACTGGATGTTGGAGAAAACAAGGCTTCTAGAATTTGAAGGTCAGAGTACCAGAGAGGAGAGAGCTGCACAGAAGAGAGAACTCAGATCTGCTGAGGATCCGCCTTGAATTTTCAGTTGAGTACCAACCAGTTGATGCATGTGAGAAAACTATCCAAGCCTAAGGAAAGAATCACTTGAATTGATAAGAGGAAACAGTGTCTGCAGTGCTGTTGTATTCTAGGGCTGGAATTAGTGCCTGTTCCCTCCAGCCAAAGTGGGGGACCTCACAATTCATGGGGAATTGGTTTATAGTGCCTCAGAAGTGGGCAAAAATCAGCCCTTTATCTTTTGATCCTAACAAAAATTTTAAAAAGCAAGACCCAAAAGGAACAAATAATTTTCAAGAAACTATTGCATCCCAAAACAAAGCTGAAGATTATGGAATACAAAAATATCCAGGACATGAGATAAAATTCAGAGTGCTTGGCATCTAATAAAATCGCCCAATGTGAAGAATATACATGAGGAGAAAGATCAATCATAACTAATCCAGAATTGATACAGATGCAGTTTGTAAACAAGAACATTAAGTTATTATGACTCCACTCCCTGTGGTCAAAAGCCTAGAGGAAAGGTTACAGTGGAAACAGAATATATAGAACATGATCAAATGGAATTTCAGAAATGAAAACTGTAATGCCTGAGATAAAAATTACAGTGGATGGTATTATCAGTAGATTCGATAGTGCAGAAGAAACTGTTAGTGTACATGAAGACATAGTAATAGAAACTATTCAAAATGAAGCACAGAAAGAAAAAAGACTTCAGAAAATTAACAATTCATGAACTTTGGAGCAATTTCAAGAAGCCAAATAAATGTGTAGTTGTAGTCACTAAAGGAGAGGAGGTAAAGGGAAAACAAAATATTTGAAGAAATAATGGTTGAAGATACTCAATATTACATGGAAACCATAACCCCACAGATCCCAGAAGTTAAACAAACAAACAAACAAAAACCTGTAAGCACTAAAAGTGTGAAAAAAAAAAAAAAAGAAACTACAGAAAGACTGATCAACATGACATTGCTAAAAACAAGTTATAATGACAAAATCTTAAAAGAAGCCAGAGGAAAGACACATTATATATATAGAACCAAAGGATGACAGCACTTTTCTCTTTGGAAACAATGCAAGTAAGAAGACAATAGAATAACATCTTTAAAGTACAGAAAGAAAAAAAAATCTGTCAACATAGAATACTAAATAAGGTGAAAGTGTCTTTCAAAATTGAAGGGGCAATAAAGAATTTTTCAGACATACAATAGCTGGAATTCATCACCAGAAGTCCTGCAATAAAAGAAATGTTAAAGGAAGTCCTTCAAGCAGAAGCACAGTAGTATAAACTGGAATCTGAATCTACACAGAGGAATAAAGAAATGGTAACACCATTTGTAAATATGAGACTATTTTTATTATTACTTAATTCACTGTAGAAGATAATTGAATGTTGAATATAAGAATAATGGCAATGTATTGAAAAGTTTATACCATGGGTAGAAGTAAAATGCATGATGGGAGTAGCTCAAAATCCAGAAGGGGAGAAATTGAGGTATACTGTGGTAAAGTTCTTATACAATGTGTGAAGTAATTTAGTTTAATTTAAATTAGAGATTGATAAGTCAAACAGTAAAATATAAATCCTAAAATGATATCAAAAGAACAAAAGCAAAAGCAGAGTAATAGCTAATAAGTCAAAAAAGGCACTATAACATTTATTTTTAAAATTCACTTAATTCAAAAATAGGTGGAAGAACAACAATGAAAAGGAACAGGCAACTGATAGAAAATAGAAAATAAATAAAAGCAAGATAGATTTGAGTCAGTTATATTAAATAATCACATTAAGTGAAAATGGTCAAAGTACTCCAATTTCTTTAAATGCCAATGATTGAAAAACTTGTTTTAAATCCTCCTAACACATTTGGAGTTTTAAAAATTTGTTTTACTATTTATGATATTTTCATTTATAATTTGCATTCTTTGTTATCTAGAGCATTACAATTTCATGATAGAGTGCTATTGATTGAACTATTCATTTTTTTTAACCTTTTTACATAAACATACAGTAGAATACTTGCTGATATACATTCTATAAATTTTAATAAAGGTATAGACTTATATACGCACCATCATAAGCAGGATCCAGAATAGTTTCATCACCCAGAAAACTCCCTCATGTTATCTACTTTTAATCTAAATCTTCCACCATGGTTAACCTCAGACAACTATTGATCTATTATCATTCTAAATAAAGATTATTTAGAAAACAAATAATAAATCAAGAAAGTATTTATATATTTGTAATACCACGTATTGCAACATAATTTTGTTGTTGTTTTTTGTTTTCTTTTGCTGCTGTTGTTGTTTTGGTTTGGAATAATCTGGTGTGGAGAATAAAACTGGTGATACATAAGAGATAAGAGATGGTAGAGAGAAAAAGGGGAGATATGGAGAAGGGAGGTGCGACAATTGCTGGGGTAGGTTAGATGGGTTTTTATTGAGTGGGCCAAAGGTTCGTTTTTTTTTTTTTTTTTTTTTTTCCATAAGATGGCTCTAGTAGCACTTAATTGTCTTTAACTTCATTCAAAACAATTTTGTTAGATTGTGACAGCTGTCATATCCACGTGCATTAAAAAAAAAGAATTATCAAAACTGGTGAATTTTTGTGTAGCCACTTTAACATTAAAGATGGAAGAAAAAAGCAACATCTTCAGCATATTATGCTTTATTATTTCAAGAAAGGTAAAAATGCAACTGAAACGCAAAAAAAAAAAAAAAAAAAAAAAGATTTGTGCAGTGTACGGAGAAGGTGCTGTGACTGATCGAGCATGTCAAAAGTGGTTTGTGAAGTTTCATGCTGGAGATTTCTCGCCAGACGATGCACAGTCAGGTAGACCAGTTGAAGTTGACAGCGATCAAATCGAGAGATTAATTGAGAACAATCAATGTTATACTGCGTGGGAGATAGCCGACATATTCAAAATATCCAAATCAAGTGCTGAAAATCATTGCACCAGCTTGGTTATGTTAATCGCTTTGATGTTTGGGTTCCACATAAGTTAAGCGAAAAAAACCTTCTTGTCTGTATTTCCGCACACTATTCTCTACTTAAACGTAATGAAAACGTTCCGTTTTTAAAACAAATTGTGATGGGTGATGAAAAGTGGATACTGTACAATAATGTGGAATGGAAGAGATCGTGGGGCAAGCGAAATGAACCACCACCAACCACACCAAAGGCTGGTCTTCATACAAAGAAGGTGATGATGTGTATATGGTGGGATTAGAAGGGAGTCCTCTATTACGAACTCCTTCCAGAAAACCAAATGATTAATTCCAATAAGTTCTGCTCCCAATTAGACCAACTGAAAGCAGCACTCGATGAAAATTGTCCAAAATTAGTCAACAGAAAATGCATAATCTTCCATCAGGATAACACACGACCGCATGTTTCTTTGATGACCAGGCAAAAACTGTTACAGCTTGGATGGGAATTTCTGATTCATCTGCCATATTCACCAGACATCACATCTTTGGATTTCCATTTATTTATGTCTTTACAAATTCTCTTAATGGAAAAAATTTCAATTCCTTGGAAGACTGTAAAAGGAACCTGGAACAGTTCTTTGCTTAAAATGATAAAAAAAGTTTTGGGAAGATGGAATTATGAAGGTGCCTGCAAAATGGCAGAAGGTAGTGGAACAAAAGGGTGAATACGTTGTTCAATAAAGTTCTTGGTGAAAATGAAAAATGTGTCTTTTATTTGTACTTAAAAACCGAAGGCACTTTTTGGCCAACCCAATATCTAGGGAGCAAGCAGAGGGACAGACTTTAGCTATGTGCCTGGACAATTTATCCGTAGTAGTAGAAAATAGTAGATATTTATGGACATAGTTTCAACGTCAATGTTCAATATCAATAAAAAATTATAATGAAATAACCTTGGTGGAGTCTATTTCTAAGTGGAGGAATGTAGCACAGCCTCCCACACCTAATTATCACTCCCATTTCTCAGCATCTGTTAAAAATAGGAAGTTTTATATGTATATTATTAATATAAATATAATTTTATTTATCTGATATCTCTTTATATATTATATTTTCATCTATCTATTATACTTTAAGTCTAGATTTAACTGTTTTTTTGTATTCAACACATCAAAATTTGTATAATGTATCTGTTTATAAGTTTATTTGTTTCAGAGTCATCTCTCTCCTAGGTTCTATTATCCAGGAAATGTCCAATCCTGACCATATTACTGACCTATATTTAATAAACTTTTTCACAATAAATACCTAGTAGTTGTATAAATGAGTAGATTACTTAGTATTAGACAACTTCATTGCTGAGAGATTAATTTTGTTTAACTTCTTAGTGGGCTGTAGTATGTATTTAAGCAAATACTTTTCTGAAAGTGTAATTTAGTAGTTTAGTGGCCGATTCCTTGTAAGTCTGTAAAGAAACTTGTCTTTATAAATCATGGACAGTTTGTCTGTGTGTACATATACAACCTATTTTTAGATCCGTAGTAATTTCACAGGTCTAATCTGTGTTATCTATCAGTATTCACATCTCTGTTTTCTAGCTCTCCTGTTTTTTTTTAACAATCACCAGGTGAAATGCAGTAATAATTACAGTCCCTTGCACTATCAGAGTTGTTTTCTCTGTCTACTTATAGCACTTTACCTCTGGGAAACATAGTGTATCCATTGCCTGTACCCCTCCCCTTTTTATCCCCACTGGGATCTATAGTTATTAAGTAGCAGTAGAAGACTGGAAGAAATATACTACCATTTCAAAAAGCACCAACTGTAATCTGTGCAAAAGAGATTTTTGTTAGGTATAGGACATGGATCTCCCACAAAGTACTATGGGCATACTTCAGTGGATAGGTGCAGGATCATTCTATTTATCCAGGTGGGTGAGATTGCTTTGTTCACTGAGGTGAAGTTTGGATGGGCCACTGGTGATTTTTGTCAACTCAGTTACAGTGTCCTTTTATTGATTTTGTTATTGATATTCGTGGTGTAGTTGTCTTAATCCCAGTTTACTTAGATTTGTGTGGATATTGAGGGAGGATTTGAATGAATTCTGACTATAATTTGGTAGTAGGAAACAAATAAAGAGCTTGGTCATACTGATTAATCTAAAAATATTGGCAACACATGTCAACCTTTAAAAAGTGTCATTTCAAATTATAGTTCATTATGGAAAACAAAAGGAAATAAACTTTGTGATTTTTTTAAAATAAGGAATTGATGCCTAGAAGTTGATTTTAGTAATAGTGAAGAACGTATTAGAGGGATAGAAAACTGTGTCACAAAAAAAATGTCTTTTTCTATGAATCTATTTTATTAATTAAGGTTTATCTGCAAGCCATATATCTGCACCCCATGAGTGATATGACACAGTTTGGCCTAATCTGTTTTATTTTTTTCATCTTGACTAGCACCCAAAATCTCTGGCCTCAGAATCCTGAGATGGCAATTTGATTTAAACCATTGCCTTATCTGCAAAGGTGGTATTGGATGCCATTTCACTGACTCTCTTCCTTTACTGCTGGGTTACAATTTTTGCTCTCACTAAACACTTTCTGGGTGCTTCATACCAGCATCACATTTCGCCTGATCTACACACCTCTCCATATCAATACTGTTCTCATAGAGTTGGGGAAGACAGCATAGAATATTTCAGACAAGATTTCCGTACCAACAAAACACAAGGACCTAGGTAAAAATATCCTAAGGGGTTCATAATATAAACCTGACATTCAATGATGAAACAACATAAAGGCAGTAACACTAGATAGTAAACTATTGTGAATTAATAATTAATTGGACTTTGTGAAAGATCTACTAGGTGCAAAAAGTAAAATATTTGAAAATAAATTCAAACCTCACACTGGTCAGAATGGCCATCACTAAAAGTCTACAAATAATAAGTGCTAAAGAGGGGTGGAGAAAAGGGAACCCTTCTACACTGTGGGTGGGAATGTAAATTGGTGTAGCCACTATGCAGAACAATTTGGAGGTTCCTCAAAAAAAAAAAAGAAAAAGTAGAGTTACCATATGATCCAGCAATCCCACTCTTGGCCATATACCAAGGCAAAACTATAATTAGAAAAGATACATGCACCCCTATGTTCATAGCAGCACTATTCCAAGACATGGAAACGACCTAAATGTCCATCGACAGATGAGTGGATAAAGAAGATGTGGTGTGTGTGTGTGTAATGAAATATTACTCAGCCACTTAAAAGAATGAAATAATGCCATTTGCAGCAACATGGATGGACCTAGAGATTATCACACTAAGCAAAGTTGGTCAAAAAGAGAAAGACAAATACCATATAATATCACTTATATATGGAATCTAAAATATGACACAAATGAACATATCTATGAAAGAGAAACAGACTCACAGACATAGAGAGCAGACTTGTGGTTGCCAAGGGGGACGGAGGTGGGGGAAGGAAGGTTTGGGAGTTTAGGATTATCAGATACAAACTAGTATATAGAGGATGGACAAACAACAAGGCCCTACTGTACAGCACAGGGAACTATATTCAATATCTGTGATAAACCATAATGTAAAAGTATATATGTGTATAAGTGAAAAAAAAGAAAAGAAAACAAATTCAAGGAATTTTACTCAGAAATCATTGAAAGAAAATAATACCTTTTAATTGTTTGAGGGAATAATGCATCATTCAAATAAAAATTCTGTAAATATAGTACTAAATAAAGAATTGTATTAACATTGAGAGGTTAGGACGAGAGATGCAGGTTGGAATTACACATATTCCACAGAGTTGATTTGCATTATTCAAGCTAGTTATGTTATATAAAGTTGTTGCATATTTTCAACGAAATCCCAGAAAGAAAATGAAGAAAAATCAGACAAGAGGAAAAGGTACATGTGAAAGACACACTGAAAAGTTCTAGAAATGAGTAATGGGAGTGCCTGAAAAAAAGAAGAGAGAGAATGGGTATGAACTAGTATTTGAATATTGTTAGATAAAATATTAAAGTGGGTGAAAGATGTTAATTCACTATTAAAATTTGTTGAAATAAAAGCAGGATAAATACAGTGTAAATCACGGACCTCAAGTGAAAGGCTTTCAAGTATTTATAGTTTTGTATAATATTTGCTGTATATATAAAATATCAATTTTTATAATTAGAAAGTTTCCTTCTATTTCCAGCTAGCAAAAAGATTTTATCTGAATGGGTTTTGAATTTTATTGAATAATTTTCCCTGTCTCTTTAGACAATCACATGATTTTTCTCTTTTAATGTATTTTTGTGCTGAATAGCACTGATTGACTTTTAAATGTTAAACCACCCTCGTATTTCTGGAATAAACACAAATGAGTTGGGATGTATCTCATTTTATATCTTTTTTTTTTTTTTTTTTTTGTGGTACGCGGGCCTCTCACTGCTGTGGCCTCTCCCGTTGTGGAGCACAGGCTCCGGACGCGCAGGCCCAGTGGCCATGGCTCACGGGCCCAGCCGCTCCGCGGCATGTGGGAATCTTCCCGGACCGGGGCACGAACCCGTTTCCCCTGCATCGGCAGGCGGACTCTCAACCACTGCGCCACCAGGGAAGCCCCTCATTTTATATCTTTTTAGATTTGATTTCCTAATATTTTATATTGGAGTTCTTAATTTTTATTTGAGAAATTGGTTTCCAATTTTCCTTACTTATAATGTCTGTAAAATTTTGGTATTAATATCTTGCTGTTCATATTAAAAAGAATGCAAAGTGTTTCCACTTTGTCTCTCTTTTGAAAGAATTTGTGTGAGGTTGGTATAATTTTTTCCTCAAATACTTACAAGATTTCATATATAAAACTGATGCAAAGAATTTTCTCTGTGAAAATTACTTATGGCAAACTTAATACTAATAGTAGACAAAGAATTTTTAAATATTCAAATTTTCTATTACATTTTGTACTTGTTTTGGTAAATCTAACTTTTCAAAAAATGTATTTTTTATGTAAAATGTCAAGTTTATTATCACATCTTTGTTATAAGATGGCCTAATTATATTCTTAATTCCATACTTGCAATTTGTTTTTTCTATTTTTTTCCTGTCAAATAACCAAGTTAGCTGTATTGGTTTTAAAGCATGTTTTCTATTTCCTTGATTTTTACTCTTATCTTTGTTATTTCATTACTTCTATTTTCTTTGGAATGGGTTTTACATTTCTTTTTCTGTCACATTGAGCTAGAAGCTTAGCTTCTAAGGTCCTTAGATCTCTAACATCTTTTTTTGTTTGTTTGTTTTTTAAAGGCATACACTTCAAGCTAAACATTTCCCTTAAAACACTGCTCTAGCTGCATCCCAGAAGTCTGATGTGACATTACCTTATTATAATTCTCTCAAAGTACATGCAGGTAGAGAGTGGGGAAGGAATATTTTCTCAGAGAATATTTGAGGTAATATGACTGAACATAGAGTGAATAGAGGCTGGATAGCAACATCAACAGATATCTGTTAAAAGCATTTTATAAATAGAAGACAGAGGCTATAATGCTAAAGAACACTTACAATTAAAGGGATGATCGTGTTTTAAAGAGAAGAGAAAACAAAGAAATACTATTCTTTCCCATATTATCTCACCTAAGATTTTGTAGCGCAATGTCTTTACAGACAGAAATAGGCAATATACTAATTTTATTACAGTAGGTGCCAAGTCTATAACTTCCCATGTAGTTAATCATTTCCTTTTAATTGTACTCTGCTCTTTATTCTTTACTTTTAAGACTGTTTTCCATTTCATTTATGACATATATATTTGATATTTCACTTAATATTTGGACATAAACTGATTCATTGAGATTTTTAAAGCCCAGAAATAAGCCACATATTACTTTTATACAAAGTTTGTTCATGAATTTTTATGTTATACTGAAGGTTTTTGTTTTTGTTATTTTTTATAAGTAGCAAAAAATTACATTTATGGACAGTTATGTTGTGCAATGTAAAAGCAAAACTTCCCCAGTGGTAATTATTTTTTTGTTGTTTATTTTTTTAATTATTTTTTTTTTTGCTGTACGCGGGCCTCTCACTGCTGTGGCCTCTCCCGTTGTGGAGCACAGGCTCTGGACGCGCAGGCTCAGCGGCCATGGCTCACGGGCCTAGCCGCTCCACAGCATGTAGGATCTTCCCAGACCGGGGCATGAACCCGTGTCCCATGCATCGGCAGGCGGACTCTTAACCACTGCGCCACCAGGGAAGCCCGGTAATTATTTTTATATTCAATTTCCATTAACCACTATCTCATGGACCTAGTCAAATGGAACTGGGTGAAATTTGTTTGTGTAGAAATGAATAAACTTAATCTGTATATTGTAACATTGTAAATCCTAATTACAATAATTTGAAAACAAGGGGAGCAATCCAAAAGGAAAATTTCAATACTTTTAGAATTTATGGCAAATACGTTGAATACACAGGTTGAAAATTCTTATTTGTATAGCATTATTCAAGATGTAGGAAATTCTAGATCAAGAAAAAATGCACAAATTATTACATAAGCAATGAGTAACTTAAATATCACAAAGAAGAGATCTGGATTTACAGAATATATAGGACTTTGGTTTGAATTGCATTACACACACACACACACACACACAGGTTACTTAATTCAATGAGGGCTTATTATTATCTTCCATAGACTAGTTACTCTGCTGTAATAACAGAACTAAAATAAACATAGAACTGACCCTGAAGAAAATCAAAACTGCTCTATCTTGACTGTTTACGTAACTTGAAATCTTACCTGGATCAAAATATAATTTTAAACTAATGAGTAAATGAGAACAACTTTATTATTTAGAAAATTATTATAGAGGTAGTTATGATTTCTTGTAGCATATACTGTGATTGTGTGTGAATTACAAATTAGGTTATTACTATAAACATTTTCACCATCATAAGAGTTGGCGATCTGAGTGCAAGCTAGATTTTAGTCCTATCTTCCTCCCTGCCCCCCCCAAATACACTTCATCACCACATCTGGGAACCCTTCCAGATGTGGTAGTCCTGAAGCTAGTTTACATGGGTTCCGTGGACCCAAATTCATACTCCTGAAATTATGTTAACATTCAATCTATGTGATACATAGATATTTTTTTCCTTATGGAAAAGAAGCGGAGTATTAATCAGATATTCATGATAGTCTATTCTCACAAAATTGTAGAAACAGATTATAGGATTAAGCAATTCAATTTTTAAAAATGAAATTTATTATTTTACTAATTTAGCTGTACTTAAATTATTTTGTCCTGATAATAATGGCCTAGTTAAGGTAATAAATACATTAAGGCAATCATATTGTATTTTCTGTTATAGGAAACTTTAAAAATTGTAGATTTTTACAAAGAACTTGTAAACACGGATGACAAAACTTGGAGGGAGGACTCTTCTTTTGGAACTTATAACTAGAAATTCTTTTTTTATTCTTTTAATTGAGGGTATGGTTGCTTTACAATATTGTGTTTCTGCTGTACAATGAAGTGAATCAACTATATGTATACATATACCCCCTCCCTCTTGGACCTCCCTTGCACCCCACCCATCCCACTCATCTAGGTCACCACAGAGCCTAGAGCTGAGCTCACTGTGCTATACAGCAGGTTCCCACTAGCTATCTTCTTTTACACATGGTGTTTTATACTTAGCAAACTCAATGGGATGAGAAGATTGAAAGGAAAATTGCTTATTCATGGAACTGAAAGACAAAGCCTATGAACCTGCTTGAGTTGGCTAGTTTCTATCTATTCAAAATCATTTTGAAAAACACAGATATTAACCATTTAAATAATGTTTCATTAAAAAAATAGCAGACTGTTGTTTCAACAAATTTCAGAACTTTTATTCACAAAATTATGTTTGTGTATCTCTAGCCATTTTATATAATGTTAATTTAAATTCTCTACACGGAAATACAGCTAGTCTTTTAAATTATATTTTTCAGATAAATGACAATATCAGATGTCTGTCTTTGTCAGTAATTGTTTCACTTGATAGACATACATAGTATTAAATGCAGTTTTAGAAAAAGCTTTTCCTTTGTAGGTATTGAATCCTTATCTTCAAATCTTTTCCTATAAGCTGTAAAAACGGTGAAGTATTTCTGTCCACTCCTAAACATGACACAGTTAGGGAGTGAACAGGAAGCTTTGCTCACCCTTGAACCCACTTGGCTCTGCATGTTCAAAAAGGATTTTAAGAAAAATACAGTGCAAGTGATTTTGAATGATTTTGACCTTAATTAGAGTCTTTCCTAAGATGTGCAGTCCTGTTTTTTCTTGTTCTTTTGACAGATGTAAGTGATACTGCGTTGTGGACTTCGTGATTCCCTATGATTGACTTAGGCAGGGTATGAATAGTGCTACAAAGCAGGGGAGCAACGTTGAGCTTTCAGTGACAGACTGGTTACAGAGTGATTGAAGAGGTGTATGTCCTCACATGTATGTGATGGGCTTGGGGAGAAAGAAGGAGGAGTGAGGGGGAAGGAACACATCACTTGTATTCATACTAGTTCTTTTTCATGTACGTTATTGCCACAGTGTAGGAAGAAATATATAGTTTAGATAGTCTGGTTCAAACTTCTTTTCGTGCAAAGAATAAAATAAAATTTACATGAATAGATATGATATTTCAATTTTAAGACAGATGAATATATATACAAATGAGCATATAAAGATATGCTCAAGATCATTAATCATTAAGGAAACGCAAATTAAATTCACAACTGACCTCCACTACACACTTTAGAATGGAGGAAACTGAATACTGGCTATACAGATTGTCTTAGTTTGGACTGCTATAACAAAGTACCATAGACCAGATGGCACATGAAAAATAGATACTTATTTCTCACAGTTCTGGAGGCTGAGATCAGGGTGTCAGCATGGTCGGGTTCTGATGAGAGCCCTCTTCTGAGCTGCAGACTGCTGACTTCTCCTTGTATCCTCATATGGTAAAAAGAGGGTAAGATTGCTCTCTGGGGTCCTTTTTTTTAAGGAACTAATGTCATTCATGAGGGTGGAGACTTCCAAAGGCCCAACCTCCTAATACCATCATGTTGGGGAGAGAGTTTCAACATTTTGGGTTTCCAGTTTTGGGCGGACATGAATGTACAATCCATAACACCAAGTACTGGTGAATACCTGGAAGAACTGGACCTCTCATACATTTCTGATGGGGATATAAATGGTACAATTGTTTATATAATGTACCACTTATTTAATGGTACAAACACCATGTGGCAGTTTCTTAAAGAGTCAGAGGTAAACCTACCATATGACTCAGCCATTCTAATCAAGTATTTAACCCAAAAGAAAAGAAATTATGTATTCAAACAAAGACTTGTATATAATGTCTGTAGCAGCTTTCTTTGTGTTAGAATTTGGAGAAAAAGATCAACAGATACATTAATTAAAAAACTGTGGCATATCCAATCAATGAAATCTACTCAGTAATAAAACAAAATGAACCACTGATGCTCACAATAGGATGGATGAATCTCTATTAATTCTGATGACTGAAATAAGTCAGACTAAAAAGAGAAAACACTCTATCATGTCATTTATATAAAATTATATATATGTATGTGTGTATATATATATGTGCAAACTAATTTATAATGACAGAAAATAAGTTAATGGTTTCCTGTGAAGCTAGGGTGGGGAGGGAGGAGATGAGGATTACAAAAGACCATGAAAGAACGTTTGGGAGTGATGGATAGGTTAATTATTGTAATTGTGCTGATGACTTTATGGGAATATACATATGTCAAAATATCAAATTGTATAATCTAAATATGTAAAGCTTTTAGTATGTCAATTATACCTCTAAAATGTGGTAAAATTTGGTAAAATGTGGTGAAGCTATATTGTGTTTTCAGAAATGGTGGTAGCCCATATAAAATGGGCTAGCACATCTTCTAAGATTCTTGGAGTCAGATTCCTACTTCCGAGACCCTAATATATATCTAGTATACACTGTAGCTTTTTTTTTTTTTTTTAAATAATACACAATGTATTTATTTATTTATTTATGGCTGTGTTGGGTCTTCATTTCTGTGCATGGGCTTTCTCTAGTTGTGGCAAGTGGGGGTCACTCTTCATCGCGGTGCGCAGGCCTCTCACTATCGCGGCCTCTGTTGTTGCGGAGCACAGGCTCCAGACGCGCAGGCTCAGTAATTGTGGCTCACGGGCCCAGTTGCTCCATGGCATGTGGGATTTTCCCAGACCAGGGCTCGAACCTGTGTCGTCTGCATTGGCAGGCAGATTCTCAACCACTGCGCCACCAGGGAAGCCCTACACTGTAGCTTTTGATGGTGAAGTACCCAAGAATGTCCTGGCATACAATTCTTGATCAGATTGAATTCCCATTGCAAAAATGCCTATTAGAAAAGAAAATTGTGAGGTATAAATGGAAGAGGGTTTATTCAGTCAAGAAGCACATATTTGTTGAGCATCATAATGTTGCAGACATAGGTGTTGAGGCTGGAAATACCAAATAGAGCAACATAAATAGGCTGCCATAAGAGGGAAGGATTTTAGGTGGAGCTGATAAATTTGGACTAAAGGCACCGTGTGTGATTCTGATCCAGAGATAAGCAGATGATGTGGAGAAAAATTAGCTGACAGCATTCAGAATCAACAACATTTACACAGGAGGTGTCTCAGACATCTTGACACTTCAAGGAATTCTCTCATAAAACTTGACATCATCATCACCAAATATTCATCTTACACATATAGGAAATATTTTGACTTGCAAATTACAGAAAAATTTTTGAACTCATACAGTACATATACCACAGTGATTTTTAAATTAGAAATAGTTTAACATCGTTACTGATTTACCTAAAAAATTAATTTTCACTTGATTTCATTTTCACAGCATATTTTTCTCACACATTGTCTTTGGAGCCAATATATTGTTGTTACATGTCAGGTATGTACCTCTTTAAAATTTTTGTTTCAAAAGTCAATGTTTTCCTCCAGATAAGAAGTCTCTTTGGTGAAGTCTCTAGTCAAATATTTTGTTCCATTCTTACAATGTTTGTTCATTTACTTATAATTGAATTTTAAGTGTTCTTTACATATTCTGGATATAAATTCTTGATCAGATATGTAATATACAAATATTTCCTCCAAGTCTGTGGCTTTTTAAAATTCTATCAACAGTATTTTTAGAAGAGCAAAAAATATATAATTTTATGAAGTCCAACTTTTCAAAGATTCCTTTTAAATGTCATGCTTTGATATTGTATCTAAGACATCTTTGCTTAACAATAACAACAAAAATCCTACTGAAGTTTTATAGTTTTGGGTTTTACATTTAGGGCTATGGGGCTTCCCTGGTAGTGCAATGGTTAAGAATCTGCCTGCCAAAGCAGGGAACACAGGTTCGAGCCCTGGTCCGGGAAGATCCCACATGCCGCGGAGCAACTAAGCCCATGCATCACAACTACTGAGCCTGTGAGCTGCAACTACTGAGCCTGCGTGCCATAACTACTGAAGCCTGTGGGCCTAGAGCTTGTGCTCTGCAACAAGAGAAGCCACTGCAATGAGAAGGCCACACACCACAATGAAGAGTAACCCCGCTTGCCACAACTAGAGAAAGCCTGTGTGCAGAAACGAAGATGCAATGCAGCCAAAAATAAATAAATAAATAAATAAATAAATAAATAAATATATATATATATATATATATATAAAAGAATTATGACTTATTTTGAATTATTTTTTTCTTGGTCATTTAAGGGAAAAAAAGCAAAATTTGTTCGTTTATTTAGCATATGAATATTCAGTAGGTCTAACACCGAAGGATGAAAAAAATTGTCCCTTCTTCACTAAATTACCTTTGCACCTTTTTCAAAAATCAGATGTCAACTTATGAGATGGTCTATTTCTAGACTGCCTATTGATATTTTGTTCCCTTGATCTATTTGTCAGTTTTGATGCTAGTTCCATGCTGTTGGTAATGACAGTTTTAAAATGTGTTTAAGTCAAGTTTTGTTTTGCAACCAACTTTGTTCGTTTTGAAGTTGTTTTGGCTATTCTTTGTATTATCAGATTAATTTTAGAATCAACTTGTCAATTTCTAGAAAAGGGCTTGTGGAAATTTTGACTGGAGTGCATTGAAGCTAGAGACCTATTTGGGGAGAATTGATGTTTTACCCATATTGAGTTTCTCAGGCAATTAACAAGCTGTATATCTCCATTTATTTAGGTCTTCTTTCATTCCTCTCAGCAGCATTTTATAATTTTCAGTTTACAAGTTTTGCAGTTTTTTGATCAGATTTATCCCTAAATGTTTTATATTATTTTATGCTATTGCAACATATACTGATTTGTTAAATTTTAATTTCCAATTTTTAATTGTTGGGACATAGAAATGCAGTTTACTTTTGTATATTGATCTTATATCCTCCAACCTTGATAAACTTACATAGTATAGTTCTCATAGTTTTATTTTTGTATACCCCACTGAATTTTCTATGTGGAAAAACATATCTGTGTAAAAGAACGATTTACATCTTCTTTTCAAACTTGGATGACTTTTACTTCCTTTTTCTTTATGTATGGCACTGGCTGAACCTTCCAGCACAATGTTAAAAATAATTGGTGAGACATTTTTGTCTTGTTCCTAATCTTAGAGTGAAAGTATTCATTGTCTCTCGCAATTAAATATGAAATTAGCTGCATAGTTTTTCATAGATGCCCTTCATCAGGCTAAGGATATCCCATTCTCTTCCTGATTTGCTGAGTTTTTAACAGGAATAAATGTTGGATTTTGTCAAATGCTTTTTCTCTTTCCACTGAGATGATCCTATGGTCATTTTTCTTTTAGTTGGTGAGTATAGAGAATAAATTGGTTTACTTTTGAATGTTATACTACCTTTGTTTAAATCCCTCTTGGTCATCATGTATTATCCTTCTTATAGATAGTTGACTTTGATTTGCTAACATCTTGTTAAGAATATTTGTGTCTATCTATGTCCACGATAGATGTTGGCCTGAAGTTTTCTTTTAAAATCCTTTTCTTGTTTGGCCTCATAGAATGTGTTTGGAAGAATTTCCTCCTATTTAATTTTCTGGAAAAGATGTAGAATGGTATTATTTAATCTTCAAATATTTGGAAGAATTTTCCAGTGAAGTTATCTAGGTCTGGAGTTTGCTTTGTGGGAAAGTTTTACTTTACAAATTTAATTTCTTCAGTGCATAAAGAGCTATTCAGATTACCTTTTCTTTTTTAGTGAACTTTGGTAGGTGTGTCTTTTAGGGAATTTTCCCATTTCATCTGAGTTTTTGAGTATTGGCATAATGGTCACAGCTTCAAAGTCATCTTTCTAAAATCTTTGTAATACTGGATCTGAGATGGGCAAACCTTATTCCTGCTTTTCCAGCTGCTCTTCCCGTTAGGCTCTGCCAATAGAGGGCACCAGAAAGATTACACAGCAGTGGGAAGAAGCCTTTGCTCTGATTACGTGCTTCCTAATTGCTTTTTGTTCCTGTTAGTAACACCCCCAACACTTCTTCACTGTGGTAGTTGATTCCAGCTTACATTCTCCCCACTAGTAGTAACCAAACTAGGCTTGAGTCTCTTAACCCCATCAGTATCAAATGATTAAGGCATGTTCCTCCAAGGTCTGTCTGTCAGACCCACAGGACATCTCTTTGATCTCAGGCTCTTTCTCAAATGTCTGAATTTTAGCTCCAAGGGAACCCTCCTCTAAACCTGTGAGTTTTAAAAATTATTATCTCTTCCTTTTGTTCTCCCAGTCACAGGGATGGTTCTGCTTCCTGCAGTTGCTGCCTTGTGACACTTTAGTATTGTTCCCGGTTTGTCTTCTCAGTGTTCAATACCTAGTTAACAATTATTTCTATTAAATTATATTTGTTAAAACAACTGGAAAGGCTTCTGCATTCTATTTACACCTTGACTAATCTAATAAGTATATGTTTATTTTCACCTTATTCACATTCTCATATTACTTTTAATTTCTTTATAGTTGAATAGTTATAAAACAAAGACTAAGCAAAATAAAACATTTTGATTTAATTCAGATACATCTGATCTTTAAATTTGAGTGCAAGGAAAGAAATGGCTTGACATTTTTCAAACTTCTGCTTCTAATATGACACATAATGCAATCTGTAAAAAAGAATAAACAAGAAACGTGCATAAAAATGGATAAGGCCCCTTGTTTTATTAGTCTGGGTAAAGTACAGGCTAGACAACAGACATATTTTATAATGTCCTAAACATTAAAAATCAGGATTGTATTAGATTAGACTCCCAAATTATTCATGAGATTTGATTTGAGTACTAAGACATGATGAGAAGAAAGAAGCACAACTGAGATATAGTCTGATTGTCTCAAATTTCCTGTTGATGCCCATGAATTTGCTTATATTTGTGGGATTCCTGTTTTGGCATTTATTGCCTCTGTTAGTAATTTGGGATTTTAGGAAATATAAAAGTAGCTTTATAATACTTTATTTCCTGCTCAATTAGTGTATAATACTTTGCATGACTGTCCAAGTGTGGAATTGTTTGGTATGCCAATTTACAGCTAAAGACATATATATATATTTTTAATTTCTAGACATCATAATTCCCTCTTGTTTTTGCCTAAATCTTCTGAGTACACTTGGATAAGCCACGTTACATCATGTCAGGTGTTACTGGATACTTTCATTTTCATGAAGGGGCTGTTTCAAAAGTTGCATTGAAACTTATATCCTCAAAAGTATGTGCAACTGCTTCTGTCTCAGCAAGAGATAAACTGGCTAAACATTGAAGATTAACTTTGGGGGATCACCACTGCTATTTGAAAGGAATCCTACACAGGTATAAAATTGGATTGGAGACAGCTTTAGCTTAGCTGCAAAACCTGAGCTAAAACTTAGGGCTGAATATTTTACTGTGCTTGATTCATCACCTCAGCAGAGAAGAAATCATAAATATTTACATTTTACATCTCATAATCCTTGATTTCATTACCTCCCATTTGTACCTCCCATTTGTGGCTTTGAGAAAAGTATAAACTTTTTGAAAATCCTTTATAAAATCCTTCAGTAACACTGATACAGCTTCTGCTCTGCATTTAGAACTCCTATAACAAGGCAAACCTCAGTTGAGGAAAATCTTTGTGAATGTGCTTATTTGCATATAATTTTACTCGTTTCATTTTCTTATGTTTACTATGGGTGCATGGAGGGGGAAAAACAAAACCTAAATTTATTTTTCCTGTCAACTGGAATGTCAAAAATATCCACTCACATAATTCCAGTCAAAGATCTGTTCAAAGATTGAAAAATGATTAAAAACCATAAGTTAGCCTAATGGTAGAAAAATGCACATGTTCTTGGCTTCAAGAATACATTCTTCATTTTATGTAGGATAAACCATGTAGTAGATTCAGAGAGAAAATGAATAAATAGTATACTATATAGAAAGCCTATCATTCCTAGGGAAAAATATATTTGTAGCCCTCACAACAAAATTTGTCCTATCAATTTCTTCCTCTTGATGGTGAATGCTCTTCAAAATAGCCATCAGGGGCTTCCCTGGTGGCGCAGTGGTTGGAAGTCCGCCTGCTGATGCAGGGGACACGGGTTCGTGCCCCGGTCTGGGAGGATCCCGCATGCCGCAGAGCGGCTGGGCCCGTGAGCCATGGCTGCTGGGCCTGCGTGTCTGGAGCCTGTGCTCAGCAGTGGGAGAGGCCACAGCGGTGAGAGGCCCGCGCACCGCAAAAAAAAAAAAAAAAAAAAAAAGTAGCCATCAGACACTTTTAATCCCTATACAAGTAATTTTAGCAAAGTTAATTAAAATGAGAGAGTGGCTAAATAAGAACTGAAACAATTATTAAGATTGTTAATGTATATCAAGATATGATTCCTATTTGCCAATCCTGTAAAATAACACAGGAATAACCATGCTACTTACCACTATAAGAATGCATAAAATCCTCCAAGGTTGTCAACTCCAAATCTATCAATATTCAAGAGTAGTTGTTTCTATATATCACCATGATACTAAAACAATTTGTTAATTTCCTAATAATTAGAAATGTCAAGCCAATTTCTTCCTGTTTTTAATAGGACAAAAGAAATCTGTAGGTTAGCTGAAATTTAATGTTTCCACTTATTCTAGGCCTGGTGTTGACGGCAGAAGGTTAAATTTTTCTTGTTTTGACCCCATTGTAAATTTTTCCATTTGACCATATACTAGTTCATCTTAAATAGATTCTCATGCTATAGTTAATAAAAGCTTAAAAATTACTGACTGTTTAGTGCTTTCAAGTTTCATTGGTGAATATTTAGGATGAACAGAAGTAATTCATACTTTTAGGTAGTTACTGAAGCATGTTCTTATATACATTACAAATCTTTTCCTAAGGAATCCTTAGCCAGAGTTGTGATACTGGTGTTTATTCTATTCCTGTCAAGAACTATTCCTTCTAACATCGTTTTAATTCTTTGCATCGCTGTATGTGTTCTACATGTATCTTTTACAGTTAAACAGGTGTCTTGGTAGTTCCTCAGGCTTCAGCCTTTAAACTTTATCTTCACTAAAGAATTAATAAACTATATATTTTTCCTTTGTTTAAATTTCAGACATTGCCCAAATCCATGCAAAATGTAAGATTCAAAAGTTGTAACACTCCTTGGATATACAAATGTCTACAACCCCCTTTGCACAGTATTTGTTGCTTGTGAATTTTCTCCAAAATAACCTTTCACAACAGTGAACTTTATATAATTCCCTTGAAATTATTTTAAAAAATAACACATTGAACTGAGTTCTGATGAAAGACTCTCACAATTATTAAAAGTCTTTTTCTCTAGTTCTGCACTCTATTCTCTTGGGGCCACTGGTGGAAAACTTGAGAACAGAAGACCTCTGTTTGCCTGGGTATTTCATTGTATACTTCAGTATCACTAAATGTAGCAACCATAAAAATATAATATTATAAGATGACAACTATTTGTAAGATTCACTTCTCTACGTTATTTAGGTATATCAAAATCTGAAGCATTTTACTTTGATAATGTTTTGAAATCATATCTAGACTAGTAAAGACAAAAAAAAAAAAAAACCCACATTCTTTCATGTTTTTGTAGACCATAGACAAAATACTTCTATATTCAATTTTTTGGTTTCATTTTTTTGATACCTTGATCTATTTTGCTTTTTTTCGTCAGATATTCTGGGAGTTTGATTAGTACACCTATTTTTTTTTTTTTTTTTTTTTTTTTTGGGG
>NW_006787791.1:969458-976823 GCF_000442215.2 Lipotes vexillifer
CTCCGCGGCATGTGGGATCTTCCCGGACTGGGGCACGAACCCGTGTCCCCTGTATTGACAGGAGGACTCTCAACCACTGCACCACCAGGGAAGCCCAGTACACCTATTTTTAATAGATTATTTTAATTTTAGGACAACCTTAATTTTGGATGGATTCCTGGAAGGGCTTAAACCTGAAGCCTGGACTATTCCTTCAGTATATAGAATCACATATGTAATTTTTTAGTGAATTTTTTCTGAAAAATGTTCTTTGCTACTCTGAATAGAACACTGGCAGTTTTGTTTATATCCATACTTTAACACAATATTTTCCTCAACTGAAATTAATTTGGTATAGCTAGGTATTTTAAAGATCTTAGAAATTTAACGCATTCTTTTTTTCTCATTTTCTTTTTACTGAGTAAAGTTACATAATCAACCAATAGGAGTTTGATTTCTATAGATCTTAAAACTAGAAAACAATCTAAACTTTTATTTTTAATAAAGATATTCTTCACTCTTGGTAGAGTTGTGTATCTCCCAAAGCATACAAACCTGAATTAATTGCAATTAAATTCAGTGAAAATGCATTAAGTGCCCATCAAATTATTTTCCTATAATTTCTTATTTAATCCTTGTTATTTCATAGAAATGTGGATATTTTTACCCCCATTTACAAATAAAAAAAGTTCAGGGAGATTGCAGAGGGTTAGAGTGCTTTCATACATTATAATAAAATTCTTAATTGGAAAGCTATATCTACTAATATTAAAACCAATGAATGGTTCCATATAAGAGGCTTTTGGAATGGCTTACAGATTAATCAAAAATGTCACATCATAGGGCACCTCAATCCATAGTGACTGAGTCTGTCAGTCTGAGGATGCTTTACTTTGAGCTTTCATAAAAGGGATAATTTGCAATTCAAAATTCGTTTCACCTTTTCTAATTAGGTGAAATTACAGTTGCCATATTATAATTAAAGGTTATGTGACAGACAGGAGTATTTATTTGGATTATATCAGATTATTTTTCTGGTGTTCTGAAAATTGTAGCTTTCAATGAACATGGATTTTTAAACGTTCTGACAAATATCTACTTTTATTTGAGTATACATATTCCTTTCTGAACTTGAAATGCAGCTATGATTGTTTATATTATGGGACTCATATTCAAATGCATTTCTCTCTTTACCAAACTGCCTAAAGGTATTGATGTCAGAATATTTCCCTTCTAATGAGCACATGATGTCATAGAGATGCTATGAAAAATATCACTGTGCCTCAAACTGAATTATAGTAATACCACTTAATAATGCTATTTAAAATGCCTCAAATTATATATCATAGGAATATTGAAATATAGAGGTGTTATGGAGGAATTGCATTGCCAAAAAATAGCTTAGAGTTTTTGCCCATTGAAAAGTTTAAAATATATGAAAAAAAATCTCTGCCAAAAATATAAGAGCTTAGACCTTGATGTCTCTCTCTCCCCTCATAAACTTGAATAACCTAGGGGCAGTTTAGAGTAGTGCACAGAAAGTGAAGTCAGATTGCCTGGGAATCAATATGGAGAGCTTTTTTTTTTGCCCCCTACCAATAAAATGGGGCAAATGCCTTGACTGTTTTAAGAATTAATAGTTAAATTGCCTAGAATATCGTGTAGCAAATAGTTTGCTCTCCAGAGATGTTAACTCTCTTTTGGACAGAGACTGTGTAATAGAAGTTTAGATAACTCTTTTGAAGTTAAGACAGTTGATCTTTTAATTTACTAAAATTCCTTATCTATAAAGTTTCTTTAAAAAGTATGCTTTTTGTACCATGTGATTTGTGAGTAACTAAATTGATCTCAGCATTATATAATTCTTGTCCCTGTAACTCTTCTTGGAGTTTTAATCAATATTTTGCCTTTAGTTAATAAAACAGATTTAGCTCAGGATTGGTCTTCAGTGACCTCAAAAACTTTTAAATCTGTGGTATGTTGATTATATTCCTTATAGATTTTTCATTTAAAAAATTATCTACTTCAAAATGTTAATGTTTAATTATTAAAAGAAACAAGAACATATATCCAACTTCTATCAAATTATATGGAAATATAATTGATAGCAAAAATGCATTCTGAAACTCAGTAGCAATGAGGAGAACAAAACAAATATAAATTCAAGATTTATCAGGATTTAAATGGGCATTTTTTTCTTCCATTAAGTCAATGGAGATTTATTGAGTATACATATATAAGATACTCTACATTTAGAACATTAACTTTAGGACTAAACTAAAATGCCAGAAATGATTGCAAATGATATTGCAGTTTTCCTTTGGTATTTTGCGTTTGAGGTCTCATTGTAGGATTTTTAATGTTTTATCCCACTGTAAATATCAAACAAGTGACTACTTAGGTTTTATTCTTGGGATTGTTTATAGACTATTTCTTTTCCATACTAAGATATTATAGCAATCATTTTTATTCAATAAAATATTTCATTTCTATATGATCCCCCCAAAAAGGTTTTTATAAAAATGAACAGCTACTTTCTCTAATAATTTTGCCATCATGGCAACTGAAGCTTTCAATGATGATACCATGCAAATAATACGATTGAATTGTTATGTTAATAGAATTTTTGAAGTGATTAGTTTATGAAGATGCTTTGTCTTTTCTAGTTCAGGGATTTGTGTAACATTGCTAAACAAATTATTCTGAAAATATTAACTTGTTTACTTTAATCAGTTATTGTCATCTGACTCTATTATCACTGTCTTAAAATCTTCCATCATATACACGTTACAGAGTTGCCTAGCTTGATTCTTATCCATTCACTGATTATCTCATGTTTTGAAATTCATTTGATGTCTTTTTCTGGCATGTTCTTGATTTTGTGGATGCGTTTCAATACATGGGACGACAGACTATAGTTAATACAAAGTATCTTATTTAGGTCAGACAAGCTGACACATCACAGAGTATGATTTATTTCTTGCTATTTTGCAAGGACTTTCTAACATGTATGGATTCTTAGGACATTTGTGTCATTTTTATTTTCAGAAAATGTGTTTAAAGTTGGGTCTGTGTCTATATGTAGAGGATGCCATCAGCAAATTCTTTGGTCTGAGTTGCTGAGTGATGTTAAGGCTGGGGAAACAGACCTGGCTGGGAATCTGTCACTTACAGATCTATACTGTGTCACTTTTTCAATCACTGTGGATGGGCAAGTATAAATGAGTGTCAGAAAATAGATTGCTTAGACCATGTTTTTCTTAGGATATTGAAGTTGCCTGGAGAACGTTTTAGTTTGTTATTATAACAGAACTATTAATCCAGACATAGCAAATAAAAGTTTATAGTATCCAAAGCATTGGGAGGAACTACCAAGTGAAGCCATAGATACAGCTGTGCACTGGCTCTTCCTCATTTTAAAACAGTCTGCACACAAAATGTGGAGATTATAGCAACTAACTGGAAGAGTGAAGGCTAACCAAACACCTTGCCTAAAATTTTTAGGTAACTTTCAGCAAAACCTTTTGTTTTCATGATCTGAGTAATTTGCCCAGCTTTACAATATGATGAATAAATAGAGATATGTATATATATATATATATATATATATATATATATATATAGACACATAGAGAGGGTGACAAATTAATATTTGACATATAGAAAGTCTATTGTTTTTAATAAAACAAATATAGATACTGCTTTCAGAAAAAGTATTTATCTACAAATCAGTATCAATTGTTTATGATGCTTGAGTCAAAAAGGACTAATGCTTTAAAAACTCAGTTGACCTGACATAATGTAAACCTATTTTACTAAATGTGTAAATTTGGTTCATTAATCCCACACTTAATATATGCAAAAAAGGTGATTTATATTTTATTGGTTATGTTAGAAATTGTCCATAATTTTAACCCAACTCATATTAAAAGTAGTAAGTCAATCTCTACACATATTCAAGCTCTTCAGAATTGTATTTCTGATTTAAAAGCAGCTCATGCAGCTCAATATCAAAGAAACAAACAACCCAATCCAAAAATGGGCAGAAGACCTAAATAGATATTTCTCCAAAGAAGATATACAGATTGCCATCAAACACATGAAAGAATGCTCAACATCATTAATTATTAGAGAAATGCAGATCAAAACTACAAGGAGACATCATCTCACACCAGTCAGAATGGCCATCATCAAAAAATCTAGAAACAATAAATGCTGGAGAGGGTGTGGAGAAAAGGGAACCCTCTTGCACTGTTGGTGGGAAGGTAAATTGATACAGCCACTATGGAGAACAGTATGGAGGTTCCTTAAAAAACTACCAATAGAACTACCATATGACCCAGCAATCCCACTACTGGGCATATACCCTGAGAAAACCATAATTCAAAAAGAATCATGTACCACAATGTTCACTGCAGCTCTATTTACAATAGCCAGGACATGGAAGCAACCGAAGTGTCTATCAACAGATGAATGGATATAGAAGATGTGGCATATGTATACAATGGAATATTACTCAGCCATAAAAAGGAACAAAGCTGAGTTATTTGTAATGAGGTGGATGGACATAGAGTCTGTCATACAGAGTGAAGTAAGTCAGAAAGAGAAAGACAAATACCGTATGCTAACACATATATATGGAATCTAAAAAAAATTAAAAAAAGGTCATGAAGAACCCAGGGGCAAGACAGGAATAAAGACACAGACCTACTAGAGAATGGACTTGAGGATATGGGGAGGGGGAAGGGGAAGCTGTGACAAAGTGAGAGAGTGGCATGGACATATATACACCACCAAATGTAAAATAGATAGCTAGTGGGAAGCAGCTGCATAGCACAGGAAGATCAGCTAGGTGCTTTGTGACCACCTAGAGGGGTGGGATAGGGAGGATGGGAGGGAGGGAGATGCAGGAGGGAGGAGATATGGGAACATATGTATATGTATAACTGATTCACTTTGTTATAAAGCAGAAACTAACACACCATTGTAAAGCAATTATACTCCAGTAAAGATGTTAAAAAAATGTATTTCTGAATCTCAAATTGAATTTTATTTACAAATTTGAATTATATTTTTTGTCAGGTTTATTTATTCATGGTTTTTGAACTTTCTTCTTACATCTTAAAATTATCTGCTTCATAAATCAATCACTTACCTATACCCAACCATATGCAGAAATATTTTAAATATCGTGGACCTTGTTGTAAATTTAGTGGTATATTCTCTTATGTTGAAATAGGGAATATACTAGTTAAGCTTGCTTATTTCACTAAATTGAACAGACAAAAATGCCTCATACTGTAAGAAGAAAAAATAAAGGTGACTAAAGCTTAGTATCAAAATAATTTCATAAAACCAGAGAAATCAAAAAAATAAAGTTGTTCATGAAGAAGAAATGTAACTGAACACTTAAGATCGGGCATAACTGACTTTCTTATGTGGTTGCCAAAAAATCATAAATATTTACTGAAAATTTATTTTGGGCAAGGGAATATTTGCTGGAGATTGTGAGCTGAGAAAGTCACCAACATTGACCTCAAACAACTTATCGTTTAATTGGATGGGGTCAATTAAAGTTGAAAACTGGTTATGAATAAATAATGTTTTGTTAGAATTTATAAAGAAGTAAATGAAAAAGAATGCTGACCAATAAAATTATATCCACATATGTATGCCATTTAAATTAAAAAAATAATAATTTAAGGAATTTCAAGGAGAAGAAAAGACCATTAGAGCTATAAAATGTAAAGAAAGTAATGAAGTGTTTTCCAAGGATTCATATATTCAGATTTTTCTCCTCTTTACCTTCCTCCTTTTTTCCTCATCCTCTAAACTCACTCTACCTGGATATCTAACAACTAACGTCATTTTCCTGCTCTCCCTGTTTCAGGTCAGGCAGTCATTCCCTTACTTCCTTGAAGGCATCCTAATTCTCTAATTCTCATGTATCACCGTTTCACACAGTTACTACCATGACCTTTCTAAACAGAAATCCAATCAGTTTTTCTCTTGCTTTAAGACCTTCAATGGACTATTATCTTCTAAAATACAAAAGACTTAATGACATGCACTCAAGAACTGGACCTGGTTTATCTTTTTTGTCTAATTTCTTGATTTTTACCTGAGGTTCTAGCAACACTAAACTAATTATAGTTTTCCACATATAACTTGCAGTTGATTTCATCAGTGACCTTGTATATGGTCCATTAACCCAAAACATTGCTTCCATTACTTCACCTAGCTGTGCGCTGCTTATCATTAAGGGCATATATTAGAACTCTCCTACTCCATAAACATGTCCATGATATCACCGTAAACTCCTTCACTTTGTTATGCTTTATAAGCATCATCTTTTTATACTTTATCAAAGCATAATTGATGTACAATAAACAGTACATATTTAATGTGTAAAATTTGGTGAGTCAACATATGTATACACTCATGAAACCATCACAATAAAGATAATAAATATATTCATAACTCCCTAAAGTTTTCTCATAATCTAGTATAATCTATCCTTCTCTCTGTCTCTCCCACCTCATCCACAGACAACAACTGGTCTGCTTTTTGTCACATTAGATTAATCTGTAATTTTAAACATTTTGTATAAATGGAATCATAGAATATGGGTCCTTTTTTTGTTGTTGTTCTGGCTTTCTTCAGTCACCACAATTATTTTAAGTTTCATCCATGTTGCTTCATGCAGCAATGATAGGTCCTTTCAATTGCTGAGTGGAATTCATATTGTATGGATATACCACAAGTTGTTTATCCAGTCACCCGTTAATGGAAGTTGGTTTGCAAATAAAACTGTAACCAACATTTGCATATAAGCTTTTGTGAGGACATTATTGTTTCATTTCCGTTGAAAGATTGTGGAATGGCTGGGTCATTATTTGGGTATATGTGTTACTTTTTAAGAAAATGCCAATCTGTTTTCCAAAATAGTTGTTCCATTTAATAGTCTCACCAGAATGTATGAGATTTCCTATCTCTACATTCTTGCAAACACTTGGATGAGCAGCCTTATTAATTTTAGCCATTTTAATAGGTAAGTAGTGGTATCTGATTGTAGTTTGATTTGCATTTTCCTACAAAGGATGTTGAGCATTGTGCTCATTTGCTATTCATATATCTTCTTTAGTAAAGTGTGAGAATGATCCATTGTGAAGAGAAGTTTTTTATCTTTTATTATTGTATTGTAAGAATTCCTTATATTCTAGAGATAGAATATTCCTTATATTCTAGATATAGGTCCTCCATAAATTTTTTTTTTTTTTTTTTTTGTTACACGGGCCTCTCACTGTTGTGGCCTCTCCCGTTGCGGAGCACAGGCTCCAGACGCACAGGCTCAGCGGCCGTGGCTCACGGGCCCAGCCTCTCCGC
>NW_006787791.1:976833-1017352 GCF_000442215.2 Lipotes vexillifer
CTCCATAAAATTTTTTTACAAACATTTTCTCTAAGTTGGTGGTTTGCCTTTGCATTTTCTTAATAGCATCATTTGAAAACATTTTAAATTTTGATGAAGTCCAATATATTCCTTTTTTTTGTTGTTTGATAGTGTGCATTTTTTTATCCTAACTACTACTTTTTGAATGAATTCTGTATGAATTGTGAAGTCTTTCTATTCTGGTTAGAGAGAACACAAACTATTCCCAACCTCTGCGTGAATTCTGATGATCATTCGACTTTTCTGTCTTGTGGTTCTTTCCCCAGCTTTAGGTGGTTTCCTTGTACATTTTTGCTGACAAGTACTCAGCTGGAGATTTGAGGGATCACTGTATAAATTCTGTCTCCTCAACTTAGGGAGATCACTGCGTCCTGTTTGGACTCTCCCTTCACACTCTGTGGCCTAACACTCTCTCCAGCAGTAAGCTGGACCAATTGTAGTGCTTATCCTGTCTATGTCCCTTCCCTTAGAGTCACTCTGTTGAGCTACCTATTGTCCAATGATTGGAAACCATTTCATATATTTTGTCCATTTTTTTAAAATTCTTTGAGGCAAGAGAATAAACCTAGTTCATTTATCTATCATGTCCAGGAGCAGAAGTCTATAGTTGTCTTTTTATGGGTTTATGTCCCTCAGTGAAACTTGAACTCTCTTCAGGCATAGGATCTAATCCATATAAGTATTCAACAAATCTGTGTGAATGCATTTGCTCGGGATCCATGTTATTTAATTGGAAATGAGAGGACCTGCTTTTATTTTATTCTTCTATTTTAATCCTAATATATTCTATTGGAGAGCTCCAAAATGAGTAAAGAAACAAGGAATGGAAACTAGAATATAAGTCCTTTCCTCACTGTTGGGCATTTCTTTGCTTTCTTTCTTTATTGTTCTTTTTAACTTGCTCAGCTCAGCTTTGGAAATAGAGCAAGGCAGATCTGGTATCTATATTCAAGGAGCTTGTGTGACTGAATATACAAATGGGCAAGAGCCATACCATATATTAAAATAGAACTCTGACTCACAACCCACAGCACCAGCCTGGGAAACCAAATCATAACCTCTTTAGCCTTTGGCCCAAAACAGTCAGGATTCACTCGATCAATAAGTGATAGCTTCCCTAATATTTGGCTCTGCTGCCAGTTTAGGACCAACCAGAGGAAGCCAAATTTACTTCTCTAATAAATCAGTTATGATGTCCCATTTCTAGTTAGCCTGCCTCCAACTTCCCCATGCTAACACCTCCAATCAGGGTATATCTGAAGCCTTCTTTTTTTTTTTTTAGTTTTTACTCTAAAGATTTTTCATTCCTCTGCCTGCCTTTGAGTCTCTGCCAAATGCAAGTGATGTTGGCTGACTTCCTTGCTTTAGCAAGCATTGAATAAATAGCTTGTGCTTGTTCTCATTTGGGTGGTCTTCATTTATTTCCACAATCTTATAGTTCAATGGGAAATGTAGTCCTAAACAGATTAGTGTGTGTGTGTGATAAATCATGAGAAAGAGGAACTGTGCCTGTAGAAGGGAACATAACCTAGGGCTTTGGTGATGAGACAAGTCATTGAACTGAAAAGTGTAAATGTTAGATCAATTTAAAATGTTATATTTCATCTGTTGATATCTTTAGATAAGAAAATCCCCCC
The DNA here is from genome assembly GCF_000442215.2 of Lipotes vexillifer. NCBI lineage: Eukaryota > Metazoa > Chordata > Mammalia > Artiodactyla > Lipotidae > Lipotes > Lipotes vexillifer. Next base: position 978,492 of record NW_006787791.1, read on the forward strand.
CATTTAATTTTCATGTACATTTATTTCTATTATTTATTTATTTGGGCAAGAAATTTTGGCATCCTTATGTACTATAAAAATTATGACATTGTTTCTAACTCATAGAACTTGCTATACAGAGTATGAAGAAAAACAACATATATGTCATGCATTATTTGCTATTGCTTTATTTTACTCCATTCCAAGCTTACACCATGGAAAGAAAAACAAAAGAAACTAATATCTATTACAAAGCAATCTAGTGCCAGATAGAGTTGTAGTGATTTTCATATTATACGAAATCTCATTTAATTCTTAGAATTCTTAACTCTACTCTATATTGTTAGCCTCATTTTACAAGTGAGGAAACTGAGACACAAAGAACTAAAATAACTTGGCCAAGGTCACACAGCTAGCAAAGTTTTGAACCAATATGAACACAGTTCTCTCTAACTATAGAGAGAGGTTTCTTATTCTCCTCTGTGCTACTGACAATTTGGGATGGATAATTCTTTGTTGTGCTGTCCTGTGCACTGCAGGATGTTTAGCAATATTCCTGGCCTCTACCCTTTAGATGCCAGTTGTACTCTCCAATCATGACAATCAAAATGTCTCCAGATATTGCCAAATAACCCCTGGGGGGCAAAAGTTGTCCCCAGTGAGACCCATGGCTGTAGGTTATCTACCTATTAGCTTTCCATCAGCTATCCTAATCTTTCATGATTGATCATTCCATAATATTCAGTCAACTCCTTGAAGTGCATGAGTGCATACATACATACACACACCTCACTCACTGTCCTCCCTCTCTCCCTCCACATGCCTATACATTCCCTAATGAAGTTAGAATTGTTTTCTTTTCAGCAGAGAATTCTCTTTTAGTTTTGTAATTGTCTTAGGAGTCAACATACTTATCAATAAGGCCTTAAAGGAAATTCTGACAAATGAGCTGATTGTCTCAGTCTTTAACTGCTTGGAAAGGAACCCACATTTATGATCAACTTCCTACTGATCATTTCTTTGTTTTGAGAGTCCTTTAAATTAGTCTAGCCACCTTGCTCTCTGTCACTCTCTCACAGTATTCTCTCCCAGCCTGTCTCACTTTTGTTTTTACTTCACATTCCTTCTACTTCTCTTTCTTCCCTTCTCTCTCTTCTCTTCTCCCTTACTCCCAATCCCCTTTCTTCACATACCTCTGCCTCCTCTATTTTCCTTTTCTTTCTATCTCTCTCCAAGTCTTGCATGGCCTAAAATACATAGACCCCAGAATTCCCTTTCTCTCTCTCTCTCTCTCATTCTCTCTTCTGCCTTTGTAGCTCCCTGCCAGTGCAGCTGTCCAATACAGCCTTTGATGCTACTCTGTTATCTTTGGCACCAGCTCACAGGCTCCACTGGACTGAAATTGGAACTCTTCCATCCCCATCTCCTTTCTTTTGTCCTGCAATATGGTTATCCTGGAGGCCACTCAGCTGCCTTGCAATATTAGAGTAGGTGACAAGAACAGGGAATAGACTCTCTGAAGCCAGAGCTAAGTGGCTGAACAGCTTACAATAGTGAACACCTTTGTTATTGCTTATACTTTATTCCAACCACAGGCAGGGGGACTTTTGAAATGAATTTCAGCACCTCTCACTTTTCCCTCAGCAAGCTGTGGTATCTGGCAGTGTTTTTCAAGAAAGTACTTATCTTTGAAAATCAGACTTGAGCTGAAATTATCCTGATTTCATTGTAAAACTGCAGACTTGAAGCAACATATTTTCTAAATTCCATGGGATATGCCAAATATTTTTAAACTGCACAGTAAAATTGAGCTGAATAAAGGGATACAAAAAGCCTGAAATAAAACATTTCTTGTGACTAATTCGACACTGCTTTAAGCCTGACTCCTTTTAAAAACCTCATTTCCTATTTAGAGCTGAATAAAGAGTATATATTAACTCTGAACCTTAGACAAACTCTTTGATAGGAAAGAACTGACTCTTGATCTTATGGTCAATGATGTAGCATCAAAGAGTATGGATTTATTGTGGCCTGTAACATCTTAACACTGTCTCAGAATTGGTTTAGATGATTTGGAGGAATAGAAATGTTAAAATTGTATACTGCTTCAGTTCCACATTACAGTAAGATGTCCCTGTGGAGAAAAATCTAATTTTAAGCATACCATGATTTTCCTGCATAAACATGAAAAGTTAAGAACTCAAAGCTTCTCTTTAGAACACTTCTTGTACAAAAGATCTTTATCGGGTTCATTCTTGTTTGGTGTTATTCTGTGCGGAAAACCATGTGCTACACTTAGTCCCATTTGCTTATCCCACTATGCAGCCACCTGCAGACTGATTATTTCCTTTTAAAGCAGGAGTAAAATCTTCACTTCCCTCCCTCCTCTAGGCAGCCTCAGCAAAAAGGCAGTTCACACAATGATGTTTTGTGAGAATAGATCCCATTAGCAACAACAGCAACTTAGATTTATATAGTGCCTTATCACACATACAGCAAAGCAACTCCAGGCATTTTCTAAAATGGAAAGCATTTCCTTTCAGGTTTCCAAAAACCCTTATTAAACAACAGCAGTGACAACAACAAAGACTAACTGAACATGTGAACCAATAAGGGGAAAAAAATGTGTTCTCATTCTAGAGCAAGGTGAGGCTGACTTCAAATCAAATTGCCCATTTCATTGTTTTGTAAGCAGATAACACTGGCATTCAGAGGCCTGATGAGAAAGACAACTTTATTTGAAAGAGATTTTGTCCAAATGTAAAATACTGTTTACTTTAATCCAAGTGCTTTGTTCAGCAGAGCACTTCTTCAGCAAGATTTTGAAGAACTTTGATTTATTACTATGATGTGTTGCATTACATTTTTCTAGGTCAAGTTTAAGATAGAATGCTCATTTTTATTTTCCTGTGTGACTAACAATTTAACCAGTTGGTGATTAATTTTTATGGACTCAATTTTAAAAGCTGTCTTTTATAAGGGTACATAGCTGCTATGGCTGTGGGTAGCAAAATCAACCCATGAATGTTGAAACCATTTAGTTGCAGAGTAAATAAACTGTATTAGCATATGCATCAATTGATAATTAATTAAAAAAAACAATGAATGCTTCTATAATAAATATATCACAGTATTATTATCTTTGTAATGTTTTTGTTTCCAATTTTGATAAATATGGCATTATATATTAGATTATATTCAACATCCAAAGTTAATTTTATTTATTTATTTGACTGTGCTGTGCAGCTTGTGGGATCTTGGTTCCCCGACCAGGGACCTAACTTGTGTCTCCTGCAATGGAAGCACAGAGTCCTAACCACTGGACTGCCAGGGAATTCCCCAAAAAGCAAGATAAATAGTTGTAGAAAAGAAAAAAAAAATGGCAAGTGAGAAAACAGAAAGTAGTTGCCATACAGCTGACAATTGTGACCAAACATTTTACCAAGAATTAAGAAAAATTGAATAAAGTAAATGCCTTTATTAATAGAAGCACAAAGCAGAGATAAAAGAGCTCTTAATTGTACAGTAAGGCAGAAGATGAAAATAAAGCAAGAGCAAGAAAGCATAAGAAATAGGGGAAAAAAACAATCACCCCCTCTTCTGAATTGATATTAGCCCAAAATAGAATAAACAGAGCTAAAAAATGTAGTGAAGCAATATGGAAGAAGCAAGCAAAATGGGATTGAAAACAACAAAGAGAATTAAAAGATTACACAGTAAAATAACATTCACAATTATTTGTAGCAACTTTTATACTAGCTTAAGACTGAAAATAACCTAAATGTCCATCTATGTGGAACTAGTTAAATACATTGTTATAATCATTTAAAGAAAGATGAAGTGAAAAAAAAACAGTTTAGAAGCTAATTATACACTAACATGGAACACTCTTGCATGTAATATTAAACAAGATAGCAAGACACTTAATCATGTGTATATAATAATACTGTGTGTGTGTGTGTGTGTGCGCATGTGTGTTTCTAAGCATTATTCTTTTGTGAGCATATATTATCTCAACTAGTACAGCTAATATTGAAAGCACTGACTGCCTCAGAGGAGAGAAATGGGTGGATGGAAAACAGGGATAGGAGAGAGATTATTTTTACCCTTTTTGAATATGTCCTATGTGGATATGTTTATTAAAAAATGAACCTAAGAAAATGTTATAAGTTATATTCAAAAACTTTTATAGTTATTTGAGTTATGAGTAAAAATACAATAAAGTTAATCCCATGATAGCAGGATTGTTGCTTCACTTTTTTCTTTATTCATATCCAGCAGCTTGCCCAATGAATAAATGGCAATTTTCCTCAAATAATCCCATTTATAGGAGGAGGTCTGACTGTTTATATCATTGTACTATAACCAAGCCACTATCTTTTTATTGTATAGTCAATTTTAAGTCCACTTCTAATGCCCATAATAATACTTACCACCCTATGAGTTACAAATCACTTCTAAATATAGGCATGCAGACTTGAAAATATGGAACCACTTCATGAACCTGAACATGAAAACACCTCTGTTTCTTTTCACCACTTTCTTTTTAAATTATGTCCCTTCACTTTTGTCTGCAAGATTGTCTCCTTTATTAGCTCTGTCCCTTCAAATAAAAAAAAAAATGCAAAAATGCTGAACCCACTCATATTCTAAAAATGACACTTTTATCTAGCCACTCCCTCTTAAAGTTAAACTCTTAAAACGAGATCTACACCTGCTTCTTACACATTTTTCCTTTCTTTTGCTGTAAGTTCAAATCCAGTCTCACTTCAACCCTGACATTGTTGCAGAAACTGCAACAAATGCTGGTTCTGAAGGCTAACATGTTCTATCCTCACTTTCCTGCACCTTTTAAAATCGTTGGCCGCTCTCAAATCTCCTTTCTTTTGTTGATTCTGCATACCACTCCTGATTTTCTTTCTGATTCTGCTTATACAATTTCAACACTTTGCTAGTTCTTCTTTCCTCTTGCCTCTTAAATATTCATGTTGCCAATTTCCATATTTCCCCTTCTCTTGACTAACTCTACACATCTTCTGGGTGAACTTTTCTACTCCCAATGTTTTTACTACTATATGCATGATGATCACCCTCGTCACCTGTAGACCTATACCTTATATGAACCACTACAACTTTCTACCTCAAATTCTCTTATATAAAACTGTTCTTGTCTCCACACTTGTTCTGCTCCTTATTCTAGTGCCATTCAAATTGCTAATATTGTTGATTTTTCTATCTTCTAAATGTTTTTTGAATCTATCTTTTCTTCTCATAACCCCTCAGCCATTGCCCAAGTTCAGAATCTTTTAATCCTTTACTCAAAGAGAGACCACATATGAATTGGAGTGTTTTGCCTTCAAAGAACTATAAATTGACTTCTTACTTTGCTGTTTCCAACTTTTCCATTGTACCTTTGTTTTATCAACAAATACAACTTTCCCAAACACATGTTTATTCTATTACTTCCTTTCATTAAAAAAATTATTATCTCTTTATTTCTATAGGCTTAAGGTCAAATGCTTGAAAGGTGTGTGTAAAACCTTTCATAATCTGATTCCAGATAGTCCTACTTGCATTATTTCTCACTACTTCTTTTTGAGTCCTTGTTTCACTGAAGTTTTAGACTTTTCATTTCTAAATGTATGCCTTTGTGAAAAAACCTTTTTGTCCTAACAATGCACTTCTGTCTCTTTTATGACCACTGAGACATCACCCAAACTTTCAAACTGAGCTCAGCTATCATAGCCTGTGTGATGCTGACTTCTCCATGCTAGAACATGTATATATTTTATCAAAATTAGAGTATTTATTACATTATATAGTATATTTTGATTCATGTGTTTGCTTCCCTCACTTTAATGCAAGCTCTTCTAACAACACGGGCTTCGTCTCGGCCATCATATAGTCCCGATAAATAGCTTACTGCCAGGCACATTAGAAACCCTTTATAAATGGTTTTTGAATTGAAAAATACATTGTATTTTATTAATATTTGAAAAATTCTTCATATTTTTCAATGTAATTATATATAATCTCAACTGATTTAATTAATAACTTTGTGAAACTTTATTATCTCCATTTTACAGAGGGAAAAATTAGGGCTTGTAAAAGTTAGTTTCATATTGTTCATAACAGCAGGCTACATTATGCAAATTAACACTCATGCTGATAACAATCTAAAAAAATGAATACATTTTTGAAAACCTCACACTTTTAAATAAATGAAAGAAATGACAAAACAAAATAGATTTACCATAAACAAAGTGAAAGGAAAAATAAAATATAGAGAGGTAAGAAGCTTGGAAGTGTTTTACCCTCAAGGGAAATTAGCACCTTCGTTTTGACAGCCATATGGAGACTGAGGGAAAAAAATGTCAAATTCAGGCTGAAACAAAGGAGTAGGTCTCACAGTAGGCCATGCCCATAAAAATGGAGTTTCAAATTGCTGGTTTCTCAGCGTCACAGTAAATAAGAGGAGAAAAGGTCTTGTGGAATTACTGTCTGACATTATCTCTTGAGTAAATTGCCTGATTCTAATCCCATGGATCTTCCAGGGAATTTCAATCCTTGAATTTATTTTAAGGTAATCTTGGCTTAATAATGACTCATGTACTCAAATAGGGCTAATACAATCCTCTCTTAAAGAATGTATCTTCAATGTAGTTCTGAAGTAAGTTTTTGTATTTGTAGTTGTATTTCTACAAATAGATTTCAAATAAAATATCCAGCACATAGTCAAAGATAGCTAGAGGTACAGGGAAATTAGGCTTCAGGATAAAGACCCATAAGATGACCAAACTGTAGAAATAGACCTACAAGTATTTCACATATTAGAATCATTGAATGGAGACAGTAAAAAACAAAGAAACAAACAAATACCTTCCCAAACTGTATTTTCAATAGTTAAAGAAATAAAAGGCAGTTTTTAAGGTAGTAGCTCTATTGAAGAAGAATAAAACAAAACTTATGGGAATTAGAAAAAAATGCAATAACTGAAGTTAAAAATTTGATGAATGGCAGAATTTCTGTTTAATTTATGAAGAAATATTTGGTTTTGGACTTGTCTTCATACAGTAGAAAAAAAGAGAAGGAAGGAAGGAAAGGGGAGGGAGGAAGAAAGGGAGAGCTGGAGAGGAAGGAAGGAAAAGATATTTGACACAACCATTTTCAGTCTGAGATCACAGTTCATAGAAACTGAATAAGCTTGAATTTGCGAGGCAGAGTAAAGAAGACAGCTAGTCAGTGAGGTGACTCCAGAAATTAGCATCTCTGGCTGAACAGCTTAATGAATGCCTTTGGCTCAGGATCTCTTATGAAGCTGTAATCAAGCTGTAGATGAGGCTGCAGTCATCTTAAGGTTCTCCTAGGGAGACACACTTCCAGGGTCATTCATATGGCTGTTAGAAGGCTTTAGGTCTTCACTAGATATTGCCTGAAGACATCAGTTTCATACCATTGGACCTCTTCATAGGATAGCTCTCAAATGACAGTTTGCTTTCCCAGAGCAAGAGTTACAGGACAATAAAGGAGAACCAGAATGGGAGCGCGAGTGAGAGCAAGAGACAGAGAAAAATGGAAGTCGTTCTTTTTGCAACCTAATCATGGATATGATATCCCATCACTTTTGGTGTATTATAATCACTAGGTCAAGTCCACACTCAAGGAAAGATGAATACACAGGGACATGAATACAAGGAAGTGGAGATCACTGGGGGTCATTTATAGGCTGTCTTCCACAATATGCCCTCTGGTTTCACAATAATTTACTTCTCTCCCACATTTAAATACATTCACCCCTTCCCAAGTTGCCCAAATTATGATCCCGTTACAGCATCAGCTGGTTCCAGAATCTCATCATTTAAATTAAATCCACTTGTGGATGAAACTCCTTCAGTTTAATTCTTTAGGTAAGGCTCCTCAAGTTTGTTCCTCTTAATCTTTAGTTCTATGAAACTAGAGAGACAAGTTATTTGCCTCTCACAGATACAACGTACAATGTTGGGGCAGACATAGGGTAACTACTTCAGAGATTTCTGTTCAAAAATGGGGAAAATGAGAGCCACAAAGAGTCACTGTAGCAATTCTAAAACTCATCCAGGCAAATGTTAAAAGATTATTAATTAGGTTCAGGATTTAAAATAATTATCCATGGTTCTCAGCTATGCCTTCCTGACTCCTGATTCTACCCTGGGAATTATCCTTCCTTTTTCATGAAAGGTAGCATCTGTTTGTTGTTGAATAGCAATTTTCATTCTGTGTTATTCCAATAGAATATGGGGGTGGTGTCCAACTGCTTCTTTTCATTTTGTACCATCTCTGCCCTGTTTAGGTCAAACTTCCAGTGTTTCTGCTGTTAAAATTCTGTCAAAAATTTTGTGGAGGGCTTCCCTGGTGGCGCAGTGGTTGAGAGTCCGCCTGCCGATGCAGGGGACGAGGGTTCGTGCCCCGGTCCGGGAGGATCCCACATGCCGCGGAGCGGCTGGACCCGTGAGCCATGGCCGCTAAGCCTGCATGTCCAGAGCCTGTGCTCTGCAACGGGAAAGGCCACAACAGTGAGAGGCCCACGTATCGCAAAGAAAAAAAAAAAAAAATTTGTGGAACTTCTGTGGATCTCATGGGATTCACACCATTAGATAGACATCATACCTAATCTCTTCAAGATCAACCTTTCTCCACCTTGGGCTCTTGCTGCGAAATACTAGGACCACACATTTAATCTTTCTAGATGTCCTATTGTTTTGATGCCATCTGGCATCAAAAGAGAAGAATCGGTAAATTGCATCCTTAATCTCTTTATAGGTTGTTTCATATGGCGCTATAATATTCTGAGAAAACAGCTTTGATATAATGTCTAATCAAGATTTTATATTTACCCTTTGGCACACTTTTAGACAATTCCTAGAGAGAGAGAGAGAGAGAGAGAGAGAGCGCAAGAGGAAAGCTAATTGGAAGTCACAATATTTTTGTAAGCAAACTTGGAAGCAACATTCCAGCATTACTGGCCATATTCTATTCATTAGATGTGATTGCCTAGGTTCAACCCATACAAGAGCAGAGGATTACACAAGCATGAATAATAGGAGAAGGGAATCACTGGAGGCAATCTCAGAGGATGCCTACCATGTATGATTCATTACCAGGAAGCTATGAGGTGAACAATTCTGAGAGTTCACACAAGCTGGGGAAACATTCCAGTTTGAAACAGCCAGAGTGCAGAAATCCTGTTGTACATGTATGTCATTCAGGAGAGATACCCTAAGTATTATATCTTCATAGTAGAGCTAAATTAGTTGCCAACTAGAGGCTTCCCTAAACCTAACAACATTTTTAAAAAGCTGAGAAAGGATGCAGCTGACCCACAAGTAACTAACTGTCTGTGATGAGGAAAAAAAACCAAAACTCTTTAAAGAAAGGCTACAAGATTCAGATATTTAACAATATAACATCCAATATAACATCCAATCAAAATTAAGTAGTCATGTGAAGAAGGAAATGTGACCCAATACCAGGAGAAAAGTTAGCCATTGACACTAGCAAGCAACAAACACTAAAATGATATAGATGGTAGAATTAGCACATAAGGAGTTGGTAAAAGCTTTATATGTGTCAAAGAAGAAGTCTCAAGGGGAATAAAAAAACTATTACAATTGAATCAAAATAAAATGCAACATTTCAAAATATGTAGGATGCAGCTAAAGCAATGCTGAGAAGGAAATTTATAGCACTAAATGCTTATATTAGAAAAGATGAATGGTATGAAATCAATCTATGTTCCTACCTCATTACTTGAAAAAGAAGACCAAAATGTATCCAAAGCGACTAGAAGAAATGAAATAATAGAGAACAGAAATCAATAAAATTGAAAACAGGAAACCAATACCAAAATTTAATGAAACAAAAAGCATGTTTTTCAAAAAACTCAATAGGGCTTCCCTGGTGGCGCAGTGCTTGAGAGTCCGCCTGCCGATGCGGGAGACGCGGGTTCGTGCCCCGTTTCGGGAGGATCCCACGTGCCGCGGAGCGGCTGGGCCCGTGAGCCATGGCCGCTGAGCCTGCGCGTCCGGAGCCTGTGCTCCGCAAATGGGAGAGGCCACAACAGTGAGAGGCCCGCATAACGCAAGGAAAAAAAAAAAAAAAAAAAACTCAATAGAATTGATAAATCTCTAAAGGTCCATCAGCAAATGAATGGATAAAGAAGATGTGGTGTATGTACACAATGGAATATTACTCAGCCATAAAAAAAGAATGAAGTAATGCCATTTGCAGCAACAAGGATGGACCTGGAGATTATCATATTAAGTGAAGTAAGTCAGACAGAGAATGACAAATATATGATATCACTTATATGTGGAATCTAAAAATATACAAATGAACTTATTTACAAAACAGAAATAGACTCACAGGCAAAACAAACTTATGGTTATTGAAGGGGATAGCAGGATGGGGAGGAAGTGATAAATTAGGAGTTTGGGATTAACATATGCACATTACTATTAAAAAATGGGTAAACAGGGACCTACTGTATAGCACAGGTAACTATATTCAATATCTTGCAATAACTTATAATGGAAAAGAATCTGAAATAGATTATATATGTATAACTGAATCACTTTGCTGTATACTTAAAATTAGCACATTGTAAATTAACTATACTTTAATTTAAAAACCTCAATGGAATTGATAAATCTCTAGCATGACTGACAGAGATAATAAAAGAGAAGACACAGAGCAATAATACAGGAATGAAAGAATATCAAAACAGATCCAATGTTAATAAGGAAATACTATGAATGACTTTATACTCATAATGTCAACAATTTAGGAAATTATGCCAATTCCTTGAAAAATACAAGTTACTCAAATTCAGCCAAGATGAAATAGATAACTTGAATGGTACTATAAATATTAGATAAATTAAAATTTTAATTTAAAGTCTCCCAAAAAAGAAATTGCAGGCTTAGTTGGTTTCACTGGAGAATTTTGCCTAACATTCAAAAATAAATAAATAAATAAATAAATAACATCAGTTTTATACAGTCTCTCCCATAATATGTATATATATTTTGTAAATGGAAACACTTCCCAACTCATTTTATGTGACCTGCATTACCTTGATAACAAAACCAGTCAAAGAGAAAACAAGGAGAAAACTACCGACCAATATTTTCCATGAACTTACATGCAAAAATTCTCAAAACATATTAGGAAGTCTCATTCACCAATGTATAAAAAATATATACATGATGACCAAGTGAGCCATGCTGTACACAGCAACTGCTGTTAAGGCAAGAAAAAAAATACATAATGATTGGATGGAAAAATATAAAAATGTCTTTAATCACAGATGAATGCATACTTCAAACACCAAAATGATACTGGATTTAATATGTAAATTTAGTATAGTTCCAGAATACATATTAAATATATAAAAGTAAAATGCATTTTATATACCAGCAACAAACAATTTGAAAATAAATTTTAAATCACACAACTTATTTTAACATCAAAACCATAAAATTTTAGATATAAATTTAATAATAGGACTGTATTTTTCAAAACTCATTGAACTGTAGACTTACAATGGAGGCCTTTAATTTATGTATGGAAGTAATTTATACCTCAATAAGGTAATAATAATAATAATAATAAAGAATACAGATTGGACAGTTATCTCCTGAATAGTCTTCAAGAAAATTCATTAAAAAAAAAAGTGAGAAGTAATCCTTGTTGGAATTCCAAATTACTAGTTTTCCCTTAACCAATAATTAAATGTTATACCTTTAAATAAGTCCTTTAACCCTTCTGTATAATTTGTTGCACAACTATTTGTTTAACAATTGTTATTCAGTGCACCATCAGAGATAATAAGGATAATCAAACACGAATTTACAACATCTACAGACCTATCTACATCAGATATTCTGCCTACATTCCTGTTTAAAAAAAAAAAAAAAGACGAGAGAATGACATGTCCCAGCTCTCATCAAAGGCCATTTTTATTACTTCTTGCCTTTCAAGGACACATTCATTTCTATTATCTTCTTATTCCTGAGTCATCTAGTTTTTCCAATGGACCATTACCAACAGCATATAAATATGTCATAATAGCTTCCATTTTAAGAAAATATAGGTAACAGCAACAACAGTCTCCCTTAGCTCTAAAAGACCTCTTCACTTACCATCTCACAACTCTTTCCTCTTCAGAGCAAAATTTCATGATTATTCTGTATTTATTGTCTCCACATCTAAACTGTCCATTCATTCCAAAACACACTCAATCTAGCTTTTGCCCCTACCATATAGTAAAAACGACCATTACTATGACTAACAACAATGTTCCTTTTGACAAAACTAATGAACATTTCTCTTTATCCACTTATAGGACCTTTCACTGTCACTCATCCCAGTTGACTATCCTTTCCTTGAAGCATGTCTTCCTTGAAACAGTTGGCTTCTGTGTTATAAGATTTGCTAGTTTTTGCTCTAAGTCTCCCCTGTTGCCTCCTTTCTTCTCTATCCAAACTCTCAACATTGTGGTACCCAGGGCTCAGCTACTGGGCCTTTGCTGTTTTTTTCCTAATCTATAGAGAAAAATAAGAGCTACTTAGAAACATTTTTACATCTGTCTCCTTCACAAAATCATGATGATGAAATGTAGTGATGGTGATGAAAGTACAGTAGAGGTTTGCAGTAATAAAAATGATTTTACTTAAATCCATGAGAAAACATTTCTGGAAAAAAAGAACAATAGAAAATTTGCTTTGCCACAAGTTTATGAAATTTTGTGAATTCTTCAAGCCAGGAATAATTTTATTTTTTTCTCACTAGGCTTACATTTACTTTCCAGAAACTTTCAACTCACTGAAAACTACCATGTTATACTTATTGTTTTGGAGTAATTTGAGAATAAATTATAATTACTAGTAGATTTTTAAGAGATTTTATTTCAAATCCATTAGCACTGATCATAAATCTATTATCTTCTAAATCTATTTCTGTATTAGGTTACAGGTGTATGACAAAGTATTTTCTTAGAATTTTTAGAGCTCTCACACTGCATAGTATAATTCAGCACTTAATAGAACCTTTATTGTTTTGCCATTGTTTTCTTTATATATTTTCTTTCTTACCAAATTGTATGTTTCTGATAATAAGTATACGTTTTTGCTATCTTCCTTTCCATATATACCCCTCCCCTCCCCACCTACCTGCCCTGGCCACCTACCTACCTGTCCACATAATTCAGTACTGACAAAATATTAGGCACTCAGCAAGTATTTTCTATATTACTGCTTGAGGCTCTTCATAAAAAAAAAATTGTAATGTGGTAAAAATAGTCCAGAAGGGAGAAAGAAAAGTAGAAAACCATGGTGAGGTCAAAGGTCTGAGTGAAATAAGAGGGAATTTATCCTGGAGCATGATGAAAAGAGGAAGGAAGATAATGGGGGTGGTTGCTGTCTCTGGGCCAAGCCCCAGCAGCCAGCTCTATTGGAAAGCCTGAATCAGCAGCCTCATGGACCTAAATTAAACATTTTGCTAATATGTAATTCTCTTCATTTATCTAATTTTACTTGGGTATTAAGTAAATCAGATGTGGGCAAACCTTTTGCCAAATTAGTGAGTAGCTTTTGAATAACAAGAAAAATGATCATTTGCAGTATTCACTGAAACTTGTTAACATGAACTACAGTGAATGAAGACCTGCAGCAAGGTTTATTAAAAATTCAAATTTTTAACAATTGTAGCAAAAGTTTGGCTATCGATGTGTTGTTGGTAAGACAACAAGGTAAGACAATACGTAAAAGGAAACTTTCAACCTTGCCAATTAACATGATTAACTTGCATGAGGGAGAAGAATACAGATCCAAATGTTTTCTTACATTTCATAAAAGATTTGCAAAATGATTGAGCCAGTACCTTGGAGCATTTTTTTTTTTTTTGGCATATGGTATTTCCACCTAAAAACCTAGCAACTTAGAAATGCTTGCAATTTGAAAAATATCTGTTGCTTAAAGAATTGGTGAGTGTACCAAAATTATTATCACTGTGGCTCTGAAAGTTTGAGATATTATTAAGTAAAGCCATATATTTCTTGCAGGTACATGGCCATTATAGATGACTATTTGTTGTTGTGCTCATTTGGATTTGCTGCTTCCCAGTCTAGTAAACAACTGATTCTCCCAACGCTGTTCACGGGGAGTTGAAGCTGCAGCTCTTGCCTATTCAGCATCTCTTAATTTGTAAGCAGTTCCATAAATCTTACCTACTTCTAGGGACATAAAGACTCCTATGATGAAGTGGCCAGCGTGGTGCCTTAACAAGCTGAAGGCTAGCTTTTTCCCTTCATGCATCCTAGGGACCACTGTCTTATTCGTGGCAAAGTAGATCAGATTTTGAATTCCAGCCAGGGTAATTAACACACTTTAGGGTCTCAATACACAAAGCAGAATGGTCAGCATTAGCAAAGACGTCTTGTGAATGTTTTCTGAGTGGTAGAAAAGAAAAAGAAATGGACAGCTACGTCAGGTCTTTGGGAGTTTAATGAAAGTGACCCATTAAATACAATTTCACCTTGGAGAGAGTTGTATATATCAACACTCTAAGCTTTGAGGCAATGTCTTTATTATCTGGTTTTCAAATGCATTAAAAAAAATAGGAATGAAGAATTAGCTGGAGTGTCCTTAACATTCCCTAGAAAGCCAATTTCACCGAGAAAGTTACATTCCCTAAAATACAAGTATCGAGAAAAATAATGTGTTTCTGTTCTAAGAAGAGCAACCTTCCTGGTAGTCATTTAGCTTACCATACTCTGAAAACTCAAAATTGAAAGCTGCCCTAAAATAGGTTTACTGATGGAGCTAAAATGACTGCATATTTGACACATTTTTTATCAAGTTTTCATAAAGGTTGCATTTGTCTAGATTCTGAAGCAGTGTTTTGGAATCTTGACAACCATGGTGAAATAATTTGGAATTGTTTAGGGAGACTCAAGAGCTATGATCAACATTAAACATTCTATGCTTTAGGCTTCATGTTATTTCATTGGTTTCCGACCAAAATATTATCTGAGACAGATAAATCAAATGTGTATGTCATCATTTTTTGAAAATTATACTTCATTTTTTAGACCTGTTTTAGGTTCACAGCAAATTAAGTAGAAGGTACAGTGAGTTCCTATATATTCCCTACCGCCATGTATGCACAGCCTCTCTCACTATCAAAATCCCACACCACAGTGTTGCTATAATAGATGAAGCTATGCTGACACATCATTATCCCTCTAAGTTTATAGTTTACATTGGGATTCACTCTTGGTGTTGTGCATTTTATGGGTTTTGACAAATGTTTAATGACATGTACCCATTATTATTCTTTCATAGAAAGTAGTTTTGCTGCCCTAAAAAAATCCTCTGTATTCCACTAATTCATCCCTCCCCACCCCAACCCCTGGCAACCACTGATCTTTTTACTGTCTCCATCATTTTGCCTTTTTTAGAATGTCATATATTTGGAATCATACAGCATGTACCCTTTTCAGATTGACTTATTTCACTTAGTAATATGCATTTAAGTTTCCTCTATGTCTTTCCATGGCTTATTGGCTCATTTCTTTTCAACATTGAATATTAGTCCATTGTCTGGATGTACCACAAATTCTGTATCCCATCACCTGATGAAAGATATCTTGGTTTGTTCCAAGTTTTGGCAATTATGAATAAAGTTACAGCAATTATTCATGTGCAGGTTTTTGTATGGACGTAAGTTTTCAACTCCTTTGGACAAATACCAAGAAGTGCAATTGCTGGGTTGTATAGGAATGTTTAGCTTTGTAAGAAACTGCTATACTGTCTTCCAAAGTGACTGTACTATTTTGCGTTCCCACCAGCAATGAATGAGTGTTCCACATACTTGCTAACATTTGGCATTCTTAGTGTTTTGGATCTTGGTCATGTGTAATACTTTTGAAACTGAGTTCCTTTGATCATCTCATTTCAGAATAACACTTTTGTATTGATTCTATTATATAACAATATGTTATATGTTAACATGATATGATATAAATATTATAGTATACATATGCATGTGTGTATGTCTGTAGGTGCATTTGCGTGTGGGCACAGCACTTTTAAATTATAACATTTTTACTTGAATATTTAGCCACATAAAAAAAGACAGAAGATTAAATTGTCATTCCTATAAATAGCAAGTGTCTGATTAAATGCATGTTTAAGATAGAGAAACTTGTAATTCTCTGGTATGGGACTGTATATATTTGTATTTGGCAATAGGGAAGCAGCTAAGGAAACAATCTCAGAAATGGTGTCTGATATTAAGTTCTAAATAATACCCTTTACTCACTGGCTCTTTAGCATAGCTTATTCTTTTTCAAGAAACTACTTGAGAGATGCTCCAAATTATTGTTTTGAATGGGGAGAAGCAGGGAAAATCCTCATGGTATGTTTTTGGTTATTACTATCTATTACCCATTAACCTCTTGGCCAAGGAGTGGGAGTTACCAATCTGTGTAGTTAAGACGAGAAAAATGTCAGTCAATCAAATTAAAAATATAACATCAAAAACTAATTTCTAATTAAAGCCAGAATAGGTCGCATATTTAAAACTTTTTTTCAAACTCTTGGAAATGGTTATTTTCCCCATTTTCCTCTTTTGTAAAGAGAGAGAAGTCGAAAATCATGTGTTAGGTTTAAGGCAAGATAATTATTTGTCTGCGTCATTCCTTTAACTAAGATTCTAAATGAAAATCAAACCCTATTATGAGGACATATAAAAAAATCATCAAATAATAAAGGTAATAATCTCAAGGACTAAGTAATTTCTTTAGCTTCAATTAAAATGACTATTTTCTTTGAAGCAGTCAGCAGGAGATGGTGTGTTTCTGTGTGGATATGTGTGCATGTGCTTATGCATACTGCATCTAGCAAGAAAGGTCCAGGGTACACAATCTCTTTTGCAAAGGTAGCAGAAGTCACCAAACCCATAGATGCAATTGCTTTGACACTAGAATGTTTTACACAAAAGTTAAATGAATTCCCCCAATAATTATGAATGATGTGCTCTAGTAATGCATCTGTAACTTGTGTTCTCCTAAGCATAAAAAAGAACTATGGGGCTTCCCTGGTGGCGCAGTGGTTGAGAGTCCGCCTGCCGATGCAGGGGACACAGGTTCGTGCCCTGGTCCGGGAAGATCCCACATGCTGTGGAGTAGCTAGGCCTGTGAGCCATGGCCACTGAGCCTGCCCGTCCGGAGCCTGTGCTCCACAACGGGAGAGGTCACAACGAGAGTTCCGCGTACCACAAAAAACAAAAAAAAAAGAACTATGAAAATGTTGCTTAGACTCAGATGAATAGTCAAAATTTTTTAAAAATTATTTTCTTTAAAATGTTTGGGGCGAACAGATTATTTTGTTGCAAATATAATATGAGTGTGTTAATACATATCAACTTTGTCTCTTTCGAGATATTAAACATAGATATACATATGCACCCATATATATATATATATATATATATATATATATATATATACACCTTACATCATTGATCACCATATAATTTACATATACACTGTTGAGCTTTTTGTTATTTTCTGATTGATCACCAATGTACATGTTCTTTGCCTTTCAGTGTTTATTCCTCAGGAGTAATATGTCTGCTGAAGAAAATTAGGTAGCATTAATAAGCAAAATAAAGGTAATAAACATTGATAAGATTCCAAAAGTATTGGCTATTAAAATGAATAGCATTGATGAACTTACAGGAGTAAGAAGCAGTTGTGGTTTGGAGTCAAAGAAATCTGGATATAAAACCTGATCAACAGCTTATAAGCTCCATTACTTTTGATTAATTTACCTTACCAAAAAGGTTCATTTTTATCATCTGCACAATGGAAATGATAATCGGCACTTTTTTTGTGAGGACAAAAATGAGAAAATGTAGCTATTGCTATTAACTGTTTTTATTATTACTATATTATTCACCTTTGCTATTATTTATTCAAGATATAACAATTGATACTTATTCACTTCCTTTATTTAATATATTATACTTTTAAATATACTTTTTTTGGTAATTGGTCATTTTCATTTAATTGTGCATTTTGAACATTGCCCATGCCAGTAGATATGGTTTAGCAACACTCTTTTGAATGACCCTTTACTGAATGTTTCACTGAATGAATGTTCTATCATTTGGTTAGTAAATGCATTATTTTGAACCTTTAAGTTACTTCCAATATTCCGTTTGTTAAATGATGCTTGAACAAACATTCACATAGCTAACCTTTGTGTAAAATCTTAATTAGTTCCAAGGATTATTATATTTTGACAGCCATGTGTATTTTATAAATTTGATAGATATTTCAAAACATCTCCTAAAAACTTTATAGCAATTTATGTCACATTCTCCAGCAATATATGAAGGTGTCCAGTGCTTCTATCATAACAATGTACCAATGACTAAGATATTTGGAAGTTGGTCTGGCCAGTTGGTAGTATAGATGCATTTAAACAGTTTTTCCAGTTTCTTAAGAACGTGTAATTATCCTTGGAGAACATGGAATTTAAGAATCTGGATTTTGAGAGGGCAGACAGCAGAAGCAAGAACTACAGTTCTGCAGCCTGTGGAATGAAAAACACATTCACAGAAAGACAGACAAAATGAAAAGGCAGAGGACTTTGTACCAGATGAAGGAACAAGATAAAACCCCAGAAAAACAACTAAATGAAGTGGAGATAGGCAACCTTCCAGACAAAGAATTGAGGCAAAGATCAAGAAGATGCAAGAAAAGTTTAACAAAGACCTACAAGAATTAAAGAACAAACATGTAGAAGAATCAAAGAACAAACAAACAGAGATGAACAATACAATAACTGAAATGAAAGATACAGTAGAAGGAATCAATAGCAGAATAATTGAGTCAGAAGAACAGGTAAGTGATCTGGAAGACAGAATGGTGGAATTCACTGCTGTAG
Source organism: Lipotes vexillifer (assembly GCF_000442215.2). NCBI lineage: Eukaryota > Metazoa > Chordata > Mammalia > Artiodactyla > Lipotidae > Lipotes > Lipotes vexillifer. The sequence continues at coordinate 997,463 of NW_006787791.1, forward strand.
AACAGAATAAAGAAAAAAGAATGAAAAGAAATGAAGATAGCCTAAGAGACCTCTGGGACAAGATTAAATGCAACAACATTCACATTATAGGGGTCCCAGAAGGAGAATAGAGAGAGAAAGGACCCAAGAAAATATTTGAAGAGATTATAGTAAAAAATTTCCCTAACATGGGAAAGGAAAATAGCCACCCAGGTCCAGGAAGTGCAGAGAGTCCCAGGCAGTATAAACCCAAGGAGAAACATGCTGAGAGACACAGTAATCAAATTGACAAAAATTAAAGACAAAGAAAAATTATTGAAAGGAACAAGGGAAAACCAAAAAATATACAAGGGAATCCCCAAAAGGTTAATAGCTGATTTCTCAGCAGAAACTCTACAAACCAGAAGGGAGTGGCACAATATATTTAGAGTGATGAAAGGGAAGAAACTACAACCAAGATTACTCAACCCAGCAAGGAACTCATTCAGATTCAAGGAAGAAATCAAAAGCTTTACAGACAAGCAAAAGCTAAGAGAATTCAGCACCACCAAACCAGCCCTAATACAAATGCTAAAGGAACTTCTCTAAGTGGAAAGCACAGGAGAAGAAAGGGATCTACAAAAACAAACACAAAACAATTAAGAAAATGGTAATAAGAAAATACATATCAATAATTACCTTAAATGTGAATGGATTAAATGCTCCAACCAAAAGACACAGACTCACTGAATGGATACAAAAACAAGACCCATATATATGCTGTCTACAAGAGACCTACTTCAGACCTAAAGACACATACAGACTGAAAGTGAGGGGATGGAAAAAGAGATTCCATGCAAAAGGAAATCAAAAGATAACTGGAGAGGCAATACTCATATGAGATAAAATAGACTTTAAAATGAAGAACATTACAAGAGACAAGGAAGGGCACTACATAATGCTCAAGGGATCAATCTAAGAAGAAGATATAACAATATAGAATATATATGCACCCAACATATGAGCACCTTGATACATAAGGCAAATGATAACAGCTCTAAAAGGAAATCAACAGTAACACAATAATAGTGGGGGATTTTAACAACTCACTGAAATGGACAGATCATCCAGACAGAAAATTAATAAAGAAACACAAGCTTTGAATGACACAAAAGAGTAAATAGATTTAACTGATATTTATAGGACAATTCCATCCAAAAACAGCAGATTAAACTTTCTTCTCAAGTGCACATGGAACATTCTCCAGGATAGATCACATCTTGGGTCACAAATAAAGGCTAGGTAAATTAAAATTGAAATCATATCAAGCATCTTTTCTGACCACAACACTATGAGATTAGGTATCAATTATTGGGAAAAAAATGTAAAAAAACACAAACACATGGAGGCTAAACAATATGTTACTAAATAACCAAGAGATAACAGAAGAAATCAAACAGGAAATTAAAAAATACGTAGAATCAAATGACAGTGGAAACATGACATTCAAAACCTATGGGATGCAGCCAAAGCAGTTCTAAGAGGGAAGTTTATAGCAATACAATCCTACCTCAAGAAACAAGATAAATCTCAAGTAAACAATCTAACCTTACACCTAAAGGAACTAAAGAAAGAAGAACAAATAAAACCCAAAGTTAACAGAAGGAAATAAATCATAAAGATCAGAGCAGAAATAAGTGAAATAGAAACAAAGAAAACAATAGCAAAGATCAATAAAACTAAAAGCTGGTTCTTTGACAAGATAAACAAAATTGATAAACCATTAGCCAGGCTCATCAAGAAAAGGAGGGAGAGGACTCAAATCAATAAAATTAGAAATTAAAAAGGAGAAGTTACAGCAGACACTGCAGAAATACAAAGCATCCTAAGAGACTACTACAAGCAACTCTATGCCAATAAAATGGACAACCTGGAAGAAATGGACAAATTCTTAGAAAAGTATAACCTTCCAAGACTGAAGCAGGAAGAAAGATAAAATATGAACAGACCAATCACAAGCAATGAAATTGAAACTGTGATTAAAAATCTTCCAATAAACAAAAGTCCAGGACCAGATGGCTTCACAGGTGAATTCTATCAAATAATTAAAGAAGAGCTAACAGCCAGCCTTCTCAAATTCTTCCAAAAAATTTCAGAGGAAGGAACACCTCAAAACTCATTCTATGAGGCCTCTATCATCCTGATACCAAAACCAGACAGAGATACTACAAAAAAGGAAAATTACAAACCATTATCACTGATGAATATGGATACAAAAATCCTCAACAAAATACTAGTAAACAGAATCCAACAACACATTAAAGGCATCATACACCATGATCAAGTGGGATTTACCCCAGGGATGCAAGGATTCTTCAATATATGCAAATCAATGTGATACACTGTATTAACAAATTGAAGTATAAAACCATATGATCATCTCAATAGATGCAGAAAAAGCTCTTGACAAAATTCAACACCGATTTATGATAAAAAAAAAAAAAACTCTCCAGAAAGTGGACATATAGAGGAACTACCTCAACATAATAAAGGCCATATATGACAAACCCACAGCAGACATCATTCTCAATGGTGAAAAACTGAAACCACATCCAATAAGATCAGGATCAAGACAAGGATGCCCACTCTTGCCACTATTATTCAACATAGTTTTGGAAGTCCTAGCCACAGGAATTAGAGAAGAAAAAGATAAAAGGAATACAAATTGGAAAAGAAGAAGTAAAATTGTCATTGTTTGCAGATGACATAATACTATACATAGAGAATCCTAAAGATTCCACCAGAAAACTACTAGAGCTAATCAATGAATTTGGTAAAGTTGCAAGATACAAAATTAATACACAGAAATCTCTTGCATTCCTATACACCAACAACAAAAGATCAGAAAGAGAAACTAAGGAAACAATCCCATTCACCACTGCAACAAAAAGAATAATATACCTAGGGGTAAACCTACATAAGGAGGTAAAAGACCTATACTCAGAAAATTATAAGACAGTGATGAAACAAATCAAAAATGACACAAACAGATGGAGAGATATACCATGTTCTTGGATTGGAAGATTCAATATTGTGAAAATGACTATATTAGCCAAGGCAATATACAGATTCAATGCAATCCCTATCAAATTACTTATGACATTTTTTTACAGAGCTAGAACAAAAAATCTTAAAATCTGTGTGGAGACAAAAAAGACCCCCAATACCCAAATCAATCTTGAGGGAAAAAATTGGAGCTGAAGGAATCATACTCCCTGACTTCAGACTATACTACAAAGCTACAGTAATGAAGACAGTATGGTACTGGCACAAAAACAGAAATATAGATAAATAGAACAGGATAGAAAGCCCAGAGATAAATGCACACATTTATGGTCAACTAATCTGTGACAAGGGAGGCAAGGATATACAAGGGAGAAAAGACAGTCTTTTCAATAAGTGGTGCTGGGAGAACTGGACAGCTATATGTAAAAGAATGAAATTAGAACACTCTCTAACACCATACACACAAAAAAACTCAAAATGGATTAAAGACCTAAATGTAAGACCAGACACTATAAAAACCTTAGTGGAAAACATAGGAAGAACACTCTATGACATAAATCACAGCAAGATCTTTTTTGACCCACCTCCTAAAGTAATGGATATAAAAACAAAAATAAACAAATGGGACCTAATGAAACTTCAAAGCTTTTGCACAGTGAATGAAACTGTAAACAAGACGAACAAACAACCTTCAGAATGGGAGAAAATATTTGCAAATGAATCAATGGAGAAAGGATTAATCTCCAAAATATACAAGCAGCTCAATATTAAAAAAAACAAACAACCCAATCAAAAAATGGGTAGAAGACCTTAATAGACATCTCTTCAAAGAAGACATACAGATGGCCAAGAGGCACGTGTAAAGCTGCTCAACATCACTGATTATTAGAGAAATGCAAATCAAAACTTTGAGGTATCACCTCACACCAGTTAGAATAGGCATCAACAGAAAATCTACAAATGACATATTCTGGAGAGGGTGTGGAGAAAAGGGAACCCTCTTGCACTGTTGGTGGGAATTTAAACTGATACAGCCACTATGGAGAACTGTATGGAGGTTCCTTAAAAAACTAAAAATAGAATCACCATATGACCTAGACATCCCACTGCTGGGCATATACCCAGAGAAAACCATAAATCAAAAAGACATATGTACCCCAATGTTCATTGCAGCAATAGCCAAGTCATGGAAGCAACCTAAATGGCCATGGACAGCCAAAAGGATAAAGATGTGGTACATAAAAACAATGGAATATTACTCAGTCATAAAAAGGAATGAAATGGGTCATTTGTAGAGACATGGTTGGACCTAGAGACTGTCATACAGAGTGAAGTAAGTCAGAAAGAGAAAAACAAATATTGTATATTAATGCATATATGTGGAATCTAGAAAAATGGTACCGATTAACCAGTTTGCAAGGCAGAAATGGAGACACAGATGCAGAGTACAAGTGTATGGACACCAAGGTGAGAAAGTGGAAGGGTGGTGGTGGATTGAGTTGGGAGATTGGGATTGACATGTGTACACCAATATGTATAAAATAGATAACTAATAACCTGCTGTATAAAAAATAAATTAAAAAAAATTAAAAATCAATTAGTATCAAGCATAAAAAAAAAGAATCCAGATTTTAAATTATTTTTTTTTCTTTGGTTTAAAGGAGAGAAATCAGTAGGTTTTTCATTTTCTGTTCAATTTTTTTTGTACTCTAATGTCCTCTGAGTTGTTTGGTTTTGTTCTGTTTCTTGTGAGTTTGTTACTGTTTCACTACTTTGAATGTTGATGATACTCTCCACTTTTTTCTTCTTTCTAAAGTTAATTAATTAATTACTTTTCATGCATTTGATTCTTTTATTTTTCTTCCAGTTTTATTAAGATATTATTGACATACAACACTGTACATATTTAAGGTATACAGCATAATGATTTGAATTACACACATTATAAAATGATTACCACAACAAGTTTAGTGAGCATCCATAATTATACAGATACAAAATCAAAGAAATAAAAAATATATATATTTTTCCTTGAGCACCCTTAGGATTTGCTCTCTTAAAAGCTTTCATATATAACATACATCAGTGTTAATTATATTTATCATGTTGTACATTACATCCCTAGTACTTAGATATTTATCGTATAACTGGAAATTTGTACCTTTGACTACCTTCATCCAATTTCTCCTCCCCCAACCCCACCCCCACTTCTGTTAACCACAAATCTCTTCTCTTTTTCTGAGTTCATTTGTTTTTGAAATATAAATGACCTACAAAACTGTGTTAGTTCCTGTCACAGAATGTAGTGTTTCAATATTTCTATACATTTCAAAATGATCACCATGAAGAGTTTAGTTACAGTCTTTCACCATACAAGGATATTGTATAATTATTGATATTACATAATTGTAATTATTATGATATTCCTCACACTGTACATTTCATACTCATGATTCATTTATTTTGCAACTGGAAATGTGTACCTGTTAATCTTCCTCACCTATTTCTCTCCTCTCCCCACCCCCTTCTCCTCTGGCAAACACCTGTTTATTTTCTGTATCCAAGACTCTGTTTCTGTTTTCTTATGTTTATTAATTTGTTTTTGGTTTTGTTTTGTTTTGTTTTAGATTCCACATATATATATATAAGTGAAATCATGAAGTATTTGTCTTTCTGTTTTACTTATTTCAGTTAGCGTAATACTCTGTAGGTCTATCTGTGTTGTCCTAAGTGGCAAGTTTTTATTTTTTTTTTATGACTAATATTCCATTGTGTGTGTGTGTGTGTGTGTGTGTATCACATCTTCTTTATCCATTCACATATTGAGGGATCTTAGGTTGCTTCCATATCTTGGCTGTTGTAAGTAATGCTGCAGTGAATATAGGGATACATATTGGCTGTTGTAAGTAATGCTGCACTGAATATAGGGATACATATACCTTTTCAAATCAGTGTTTTCATTTTCTTAGGATAAATATCAGGAGTGCAATTGCTGTATCATATGGTAGCTCTATTTTTAAGTTTTTGAGAGCTCTCCATTGTAGCTGCACCCATTTACATTCCCACAACAGTTTATGAGGGTTCCCTTTTCTCCACATCCTCATCAACACTTGTTATTTGTTATCTTATTGATAATAGCCATTCTGACATGTGTGAGGTGATAGCTTATTGTGGTTTTGATTTTCATTTCCCTGATGATTACTGATGTTGAGTGTCTTCTCTTATGTCTGTTGTCATCTGTATGTCTTCTTATGAAAAATGTATATTCAGGTCCTCTGCTCATTTTTTAATTGGCTTGTTTTTTTTTTTTTTTTTGATGTTGCGTTATAAGAGTTCTTTGTATATTTTGGATATTAACCCTGCAAAGTATATGTCATTTGCAAATATATTCTCCCATTCAGTAGGCAGCCTTTTAATTTTGTTCATAGTGTCCTTTGCTGTACAAAAGCTTTTTAGTTTGATGTAGTAATTTATTTTTACTTTCTTTTCTTTTCCCTTGACTGAGGAGACACATCCAAAAAATAATACTATTAAGACCAATATCAAAGCACATACTCCTTCTGTTTTCTTCAAGTTTTATGGTTTCAGGTCTTACATTTAAGTCTTTAATCCATTTTGAGTTTATGTATGTTCATGGTGTGAGAAATTAGTCCAGTTTGATTCTTTTGCATATAGCTGTCTAGTTTTCTCAACACCATTTATTGAAGAGGCTGTCTTTTCCCCATTGTATTTTATTGCCTCCTTTGTCATAGATTAATTGCTCATATAAGTGTTGCTTCATTTCTGGGCTCTCTTTTCTGTTCCATTAATCTATGTGTCTGCTTTTGTGCCAGTATTATACTGTTTTGATGACTGTAGCCTTTTAGTATAGTTTGACATCAGGGAGCATGATACCTTGAACTTTGCTCTTCTTTCTCAAGATGTTTTTAGTTATTAAGGGTCTTTTGTGTTTGCATACAAATATAAGATTTGTTCTAATTAAAGAGATCAGTAGGTTTTTGATTTTCTGTTCCAATATTTCTCATACTCTATTCTCTGTGATTTATTTGGTTTTGTTCTGTTTCTTGTGGCTTTGTTATTATTTCAATAATTTGAACATTGGTAATGCTCTCTAAATGTTAAAATATTAATAATTTCATGCATCTTACTGGAAACATTAGTTTGTATTGCTTAGTCAGAAACAGAGAACTGGGGATATCATAAACATACTCATATCTTTCTCTCAGTATATTTGGTTTGTCCCTGAATTATCATAAGAAGCCCATATTTGATAATGTTCTGTCAAATCCATAGTGGAGGCTTGGCAGATTTGGCTAAGCTATGGGCTGACTAATATCAGGTGTATCAAGTTGTGCATTTGTTCTTGAGCACATTAGAATTCAGAAAATGTACATGAATTTTTTCATTCTCATAAGAAAATTAACTCACGCTATATATGGGTTATATATTTATAAAAGCAACATATATGTGGAGAAAGAAAGTGAGGTAGTAATTTCACCACTACTGGTTTTCAAATGCTGGAAAGTTACAAATATGGTAAAGTGAAAGAAGAATCAAATCAATGATTGGGGACAAAAAACAGCAAATTTGTAGACATTTAGAGATTCAGTTGAATTATTGTACATTGTCATTGTTGTTTAATTAAACTTAATTTTTCATAGAATCTATAGACTATTTTTTTTGTAGAATCTATTTTGTCAACAAATTCCTGAGATGTTTTGTACATCATCTCTTCTTTGGACATTTTCTTATCCTTGCTGTACATCATATTCCTCCCTGACTTCTCATAAACCTTACACTGGAATATTCAATTTTAATCTCCACTTTTTCTGTGTCTACTATGATTCCTAAAAGCATTCAAACATGTATGAATATTTACCATCTAAAAAAATGGGAAACAAATATATGTAAAAGTTTCACAATGCTCCTTTTTATAGGTATTATAACCATTACTGTTCTTTGAGGACACTAAGATTCAGAGATAGGACATTGTCCCAAGTCATAAGGAGAAGCATCACTGACATTGAAACTCTGAGCTGTAGGATTACAAAGTCAGTGTTCCTTCCAGTATTTCACATGACACATTGTCTCTCTCAAATATAGTATTGTTCTACTGAGCTTATGGAATATAGTGTACTAAGATACCAAGGAGCTAATTTTTCTAATAAAGCTCTGAATTTTGCCAAATATTTAAATCTTTTCTTAAAGGAACCATGCCAGCATGGCACTACCTGGTTCAGTGAGTCATATTTTTCTGTAATTCAAGTACTTTTCTCAACTTATTCTCCTTGTGAAAAACTGATGAAGAATCATACCAGCTGTAATATATTGTGCCTGATTTTTGTGAATTAGCATGAAGACTAAAATTCCTAGAAAATTGATGGTTGGTGAAATTTAGATAATTTTGGTCATATTAAGAACTTCCAGTTATTTAAATATAATTTGTCCCTTTCTACTATAATATCATTCTTTTTTTGTGAAATGAAGCTAACAGCTGAAGCCTAATTCATTTAAATTCTGTTATACAGTCAGTGAGCAATTGATAAATATCTCTTCCATAAAAATGATCCTTTGAGGATGAATTATCTATGCTAATATAACTTATTAATGTAGTCATCTTTTATAGACCACTAGAAATTCCATCACACATATTTTCTTCATAGTAAATTAACTATATGTTTCTAAGTCATCTGGATACATGTGTTGCTTTGTTTCGTGTTCTAGTACATTCTGGTACATATAAAATGAAGAAGAGTATTTCCAATTATGTGCTCCTTACTTTCTGAATTCTCATTACAATTTACTTTTGACCTGTGATGTCATCAGTATTAAGGGGCTATAAATTATCTAGATATGTCTGGATTCTTACTATTTTTCCTTCAACTGTGTTGGAAAAGTTGTTTCTTCCATCTTAGGAGAATGTTTTTCACCTGTATTCTACATCTAACCCCCGCTGCCATCTCATTGTTCTGGATGCATCAATTATTCCTTCTCACAGTTGAATCTTCAAATCTACCTGTGTGTTCCTGATTTCCCTTCAACATATAACCAAGTTTCTTCATTTAAAGTAACAAATACCCAAAAATCTCTATCTCAACCTTATATATCTCTCTAGGAACTTCTCTATATTTCTGCTTTTTGTGACAGCTTTCATGTTCTTTATATATATGACCCTAACATTTTATTTGCATAATGGTCTAACTCCTTAACATGCCATGTACAGTTTAATGTAGAGAAGATAAACAAGAAATCTAGATGTAGTATAATGATGGCTTTGAGTAAGTCATTGGTAACAGAGATAGAGAGAAATGGTCAGATTTAGCATATATTTTAGAAATAAAATCAACAGAACTTGATCATGAATTTTATAAGGGATAAGATTGTTAATGTAGTAGAAATGTATCAAGAAGGACTTCCAGTGTACTAGGTGGGTGGGAAAGTTTGTAGTAGAAATGCCAAGAGTTCACTTTTGCCATTACAATTTTGAGATACCTAAGAGAATTCCAAGTAGATTTCGATTCTGAAGCTCAGAAGAAAAATCAATTATAAACATGCATCTTGGAGATGTTAGGATTAATATGTTTTTTAAAATTTTGGAAATAGAATGACTCTCTAAGGCAGAGCATCATGAGTGAGAATAGACTTGGACCTATAACTGGTTCATAAGAAGTGCCCCAATTATACTTCAGGTTCTAGATGTAATATTTACTTATGTCAATTTATTTGAGACAAATAAATAAAAGCCCTTATTTTAAAATGTCAAAAATTTATTTGGGTAATTAAAGTGTTAGACTAAAAGTCTTCAGGTCATTATCTGGCTCTTCCATTTCAATCACAACAACATCTATCTATCATTCAGTTCTGCCAACACTTCTTTCAAACATGTTTCAACAGTTCCATTGTTATAACCCTCGTTCAAACTACTGTTTTCCATGTAGGAGTCAGAGAAAGCCTTTCAACACATAGGTAAAATCAAGTTACTCCCCTTCACAAAGCTTTCAAATGATCCCATCACACTTAGACAAAAATCCAGAATCCTCATGAAAGCATAAAAGATCTTTTCTTCTCCCATCCCTAACTATGTGTCTATAACCTCACTTCCTAATCTTCTCTTCATTACTCTCTGCATTCCAACCATAATGGACTTCTTAATACTTCTCCAAGCCTGGTGCTTCCTCTGGGTATCCATACTTATAATTATTCAGCCTGTAAAGCTCATCTCCCCCATACACCCAGTGCTTTCTCTTTAATCCACTATTTACTCAAATATCAACTTCCTAGGGAGTATTTCCCTGTTCACTCTATCTATGATTACACTTGTTCTTGCCCCCTTACTATATATAACCTAACTAGGTTTTTGGGTTTCAAATTTTTTTTATTAAGATTTTGGGTCACAGCAAAACTGAGCACAGAGATACCTCATATACTCTCTGCTCCCAAGATGCATAGCCTCGCCCATTATCGACATCACCCACCATAGTGGTATGTTTGTTGCAATTGATGAACCTACACTGACACATCATAATCACACAGAATCCACAGTTTACATTATGGTTCATTCTTAGTGCTGTACATTCTAAGGATTTTGGCAAATGTATAGTGACATTTATACATCATTATAGTATAGAGAATATTTTCACTGCCATAAAAATCTTCTATGCTCCTCTGATTCATCCCTCCCTTCCCCCAAAGCTCTGGTAACCACCTATCTTTTTGTAACTTCATAATTTTGCCTTTTCTGGGAATATCACATATTTAGAATCATACAGTATATAGCCTTTTTAGATTGACATATTTCACTTAATAACATGGATTTAAGTTTCCCCTATGTCTTTTTATGGCTTGTTGGCTCATCTCTTTTTAGCATTGACTATTAGTCCCTTATCTGGATGTACCAGAATTTATTTATCTGTTCACTTACTGAATAATGTTCTTTCCTGATTTCAAGTTTTAGTAATTATGAATAAAGCTGCTATAAGCATCTGTAGGAAGGTTTTTGTGTACATAAGTTTTCAACTCTTTTAAGTAAATAGCAAGGAGTGCACTTGCTGGAATATGTAGTAGGTTTAGTTTTGTAAGAATGAGAGGTCGTTTTGCTCCACATTCTCACCAGTATTTGGTGTGGCCAGTGTTCCAGATTTTTCCCATTTTAATGATTATGAAGTGGTATCTTACTGTTGTTTTTATTTGCATTTCCTTATGGCATATGATGTGGAACATCCTTTCATATGCTTATTTGTCATCCGTATAACTTCTTTTGTGAGGTGTCTGTTAAAGGTCTTTGACTCATTTTTCAATTAAATTGTTTGATTTCTTATTGTTGAGGTTCAAGTATTCTTTGTATGTTTTGGATAAAAATACTTTATCAGATGTACATTTGCAAGTATTTTCTCCCAGTCTGTGGCTTGTCTTTTCATTCTCTTGGCATCCTCTTTCTTGGAGCAGAAGTTTTTACTTGTAATGAAATCTAACTTATTAGCTATTTTTTTCATGAGTTATGCCTTTGGTGTTGTATCTAAAAAGTTAGTGCCATACTCAAGGTCATCTAGGTTTTCTCCTATGTTAATTTCAGAGAGTTTTATGATTTTAAGTTTTACATTTAGACGTGTGATCCATTTTGGGTTAATTTTTGTAAAGGAGGTAAGGTCTGTATCTAGATTCATGTTTTTGTTTCATTTGGTTTGGTTTTTGCATGTGGATGTCTTCTTGTTTCAGCACCATTTGTTGAAGAGTCTCTCTTTGTCCCATTGTATTGCTTTTGCTGCTTTTTCAAAGACTAGTAGATTGTATTTATGTGGGCCTATTTCTGGGATCTCTATTCTGTTCCATTAACCTATTTGTTTGTTTATTTATTTACTTATTTTGCCAATACCACATTGTCTTGAACTGTAGCTTTATAGTAAGTCTTAATGTCAGGTAACATCATTTCTCCAACATGATTTCCTTCAAAATTGTCCATCCCAGGCTTTTGCCTCTCTATATAAACTTTAGAATCATTTTGTTGGTCTCTACAAAATAAATTGCTGGAATTTTTATTGGGTTTTTGTTCAATCTATACATCAAGTTGAGAAGAGCTGACAATTTGGCAGTATTGAGTCCTTCTATGCATAAAGGTGGAATATCTCTTTATTTATTTACTTATTTATTTATTTTTGATTTTGGTTTTATTCATCAGAGTTCTGTAGTTTTCCTCACATGAACATTGTCTATGTTTCGTTAAATTTACACCTAAATTTAAATTTTTTGGATGATAGTGTAAATGCTATTGTTTTTAACTTCAAATTCCACTAGTTCATTGTTGACATAGGAATGCAATTGACTTCTGTATGTTAGCTTTGTATCCTGAAACATTGCTATAATCACTTATTAGCTCTGGAAAGTAAAGGAAAGATTTCCTTTAAAGATGATTATCTCATCTGTGAACAAGAGTTTTATTTCTTCCTCCCAAACCTGTATGCTTTTTATTTTAGTTTCTTGTCTTATTGCATTAGATAGTACTTTTTTTTTTTTCTCAGTACGTGGACCTCTCACTGTTGTGGCCTATCCCATTGCGGAGCACAGGCTCCGGACGTGCAGGCTCAGCGGCCATGGCTCACGGGCCCAGCCGCTCCGCGGCATGTGGGATCTTCCTGGACTGGGGCATGAACTCGTGTCCCCTGTGTCAGCAGGTGGACTCTCAACCACTGCACCACCAGGGAAGCCCTAGATAGTACTTTTAATATCATGCTGAAAAGCAGTAATGGGAAAAGACTCCATGCATTGCTCCTGATCTTAGTAGGAAATCTTCAAGTTTCTCACCATTGAGTATGATGTTAGCTGTAGGATTTTTGTAGATATTCTTTATCAAGTTCAGGAAGTTCCCATCTATTCCTAGTTTACTGAGAATTTGTATCATGACTGAGTGTCGGAATTGCTCAAATGATTTTTCTGCATTTATTGATATGATCATGCAATTTTTCTTCTTTAGCTTGTTGGTGTGATGGATTACATTAATTGGTGTTCGAATGTTGAACCACCCTTGCATACTTGGGATAAATATCACTTGGTCATGATGATTTGTTAGTATTTTGTTGAGGATTTTTACACATTTATTCACAAGAGATATTGGTCTAGAGTTTTCTCACAATGTATTTGTCTTTTTTTTTGGTTTTGTAGTAATGCTGGCCTTATAAAATGAGTTAGGAAATTTTCTCTCTGCTTCTGTTTCAGAAAGAGATTGTAGAGAATTGGTACCCTTACTAGGCTTTCACTTTTTTCTATAACTCTTTATTAACTTGCTCAATATTCATACGTTTATTACTTTTCTTTCCCCGTCAGGAATGTGAGCTTAATGAGATTAGGATTCTGTCTATTTTGATTACTCTAGCTTTACTGCTAGTACAGTATTGGACACATAGTAGGCATTCAAATATTTGTGAAGAATAAATAGAAGAGGGTATATATAATAAGTGCATTTATGCACTTAAATATTAATGTCATTTATTAACTTAGTGTTTATTCATTATCTACATCTGCCATTTTTTAAATGAGGTACAAAATGGAAGATTTTCAACTTCCTTAAATCCAGAGTGAGAAAAGCAATTTAAAACTTCCTGTTGATGAATAATTTTGTGATTGTACAATAGTGCCCCCTACTATTTCAGATCCTTAGAAAATCACCCTTGACAGATTTATTTTCAAAGGTTAAGAGGTGAACTTTTGGGAGTATTTTTTTCTATTTGTCACAGATATGTCTATAATGTAGCTATATTTAGAATATTTACTATCTTTATTGTCCTGTTCAGTACCTTTTTATGCATTAACAAGAGTTTTCCATGACAGAGTTTTGCTCCATTGGATAATTCAGATGCTTATAAAATACAGTGAGATTTTGCTGAATTCAATGAATACTACTTATATTTAAATGAGCATTAATGAGCTTTGTGATTGTCCCATGGAGCAAAACTCATCTCTCATTAGATGGATTCCCAAAATGCCTAAAGGTGAGCAGACACAGCTTTAGATATATAAGGTAATTTCATACTTAAATAGTTCTTTACTTGACACCACAGATACATTTCCAGAACTGTGGCTTGAAATGGCAAACTTTTTTTCTGTGACAAGTCAATGAAATGGTAGAATTCACAGAGTTTCTGTGATTAATTTAAGGCCATTCTCTGTTATATTAATAAGTTGGCATGTTATGACTTGATTCACAGAAAAGAGGGTATAAGGAATAAGAGTTAAAAGATTCCTAACTTGAACTGACATTACTTTATATTTTGTACAGAATATAGCATTAGAAGTACCTACATGCACATATTCATATGCACATATCAGTGGCACTGCTTGCTTTCATTAACTGAGTCATTACCACGTGGCAGGAAATTTACATATAATATTTTTCTTTCTAATAAAAACTCTGAATGTTGGAACTGTTATTTTCATGTTATCGATGAGAAAGCTGATTGTGATGTGTTTAAGTTACTTGCTTTGTTAGCTTGCTATTGCTACTGTAACAAAATACCATGACTAGGTGGCTTAAACAATAGAAGTTTATTTTCTCAAGTTTTGGAACCTGGATGTCCAGGATCAAAGTGTCAGCAGTTTGCTCCTGAGGGCTCTCTCCATGACTTGCATATTGCTGCCTTTTTGATATGTTCTCCCACAACCTTCCACTGTGTGGGTACATCCTTCATATCTCTTTCTCTTCTTATAAGGAAGTAAGTCATATCAGATGATTTCACCCTTATGACTTCATTTAACCTCAGTTACCTCTTCAAAGGCACTATTTTCAAATGCACTCATATTCCATGGTACTGGAGTTTAGGGCTTCAACATATTAATTTGGGGGGAACAATTCAGTGTATAACATTTGTCAAATATCACACTAGTAATAAGTGGAAGATCAGTGATTTGAATTCAGCTCCTTTCAACTTCAAAGTCCAAATTCCCATTCTGTATACCACATAATGTAAATTTGCACAGGATTCAGAGTAATGAGTATTAAGCTAAAAAAATATTGATATACTTGAAGTATCAAATGCAATTCATTGTGTCATTACAACAAATTAATAAAAGTTTCAATTTATCTAAAATTTTTAAGTTCTCATACTTTTAAAGAGATTTTCTTATATGTAATATAGAAAACACACTCAAGCAGGGATATGCTGATCAATCCTAGTTATTAATTGTACCTGCACATAGAACATTAATCTTTAGTAAATTTTGAAGATCACTGTTTTAAATTGGTTTATGTAATATTGCTCCCAACATAAATTTTCAAAAATGACATCCTAGCTGCTATTATCACTTAGTATAACTAAGAGACAGAAAGTATGAAGTAAAATTCTTGTTATTAATGGTTAATATATTATGGCTCATAAGAATATAGAAAACAGGGATTTCTTTAGAATTGTGCTACCCTCTCAGGGTAAGCTTACAACACTCCTGGTCTGTTTAAAGTAGAAAGACAGCATTTTGGAACTCTGATTATTATACCCCAGCTGCACTAGGCCTGGATATCCTGTTGCTGCATATACATAAAACTAACTCACACATCAAATTAATAGTGAACATCTGTGAAATTTTTGTTAGAGTTCAGAGGGTTTTGAGTTTTAATCACAACCCTTCAAATATGTACTTACTCATATGGAGACCTATAAGGTGTCACTGAACACTGAAAAATCCTTATACTTATTACAGCATTATAATTGAAATGGGCTTTTGGACACAAGGAAATGTGGGTTTGATCCCTATTCTCATGCTACCATGTTGTTTCCAGAAAGCTACCTATAATCTCTAAGCCCCAGTCAAATTGTATGAATAATAGAGAAAAGTAACTATTCACTTAATAGGGTATGAGATCACCTAGCATGGTTTTTGGAGCGTAGTAAATACCTGGCTTAATCAGTGGTAAACATAGTATTACAACAATTTTCAATTATCAATTTAATTGTGTAATGATTTACTTAAGGTCTGTCTCCCTCTTTTGAGGCAAATTCCATAGATTTACAGACTATTGTTTTTTCTAAATTTTTTGCATAGCTAGCTCTTGGTATTTGATATATAGAAGGCCCAATAAATGGCTGTTAAATAAATGCATTCATTAACGATTGAGTTTTTTTATTTGCATACTATATTCAGTTATATTTGTAAAATTCCAAATCAAGTGACTTAGAGAAGAGGAAGAAAAAAAAAACAAGGTGCATATCTCCGTATTCAGTAATAGTTTCTATCGCTTATCAACAGACTGGAAACACTATTGGATAAAGGAATGGATGATATTAAGCTGTAAGAACAGCTATGTTGATTCATTACCTTTGATATAGTCCCTGTGGCTAGTTTCAGTTCAAAGAGCAGGAAACTGCAGTTTAAAGATTCTTGTCCTTCTCATTAACTTTGTCATGCATAATCTTTCTTATATCTTATCCAGCATCTTCAATAACTTGTAGTTGGAGAATCTTCAGGTTAACTTAGTCTGCCATTGTGCTAAAAGTACAACTTCAGAGAAAGACAATAATGTCTTTTCAAAGATAGTTTTTAATTCATTCATTAATTATATGCCAGGCAATCTACTAAGTTCTTGGAAAATATTTGTGATCAGTACAAATTCCTGCCCTTGTGTGGTCGCAAAAACAGATTAAAAAATATATATACACAAATAAAATAGCATATTTAAAGATGCCAATTACTATGAATAAAGAAAATGAGCAGATACAAGACAGAGAGGAGTAACTCTTTTGGAGAAACTAAGATCTGAGTGAAATTGTTGGGAGCTGAGGGAGTAAGTCAAAGAACGTTTGAAGAAAGGCTAGTCTAGACAGAGAGAATGGCTACAACGAGGTATAAGTTGAAGACAGCAAGGAGGACAGAGGGGCTGAAACAGAGTAATAAAGGAAGGGTAAAAGTAGAAGAGGTGAGGTCATGCAGTCAGAGAGATTAAATTTTATAGAAAATTTTCTTTGGCTTTTTGAAAACATTGAATACTGTAATCTAATTCTATAAGCTAATAAATGTTGGCTTCCAATTATGATATGATCTCTTTAGGGCATTCACTATTCCTCATTGTATTCCTAGTGCATGTCATTGAATCTGCCACAGAGTAGTTGACTGATAAAACTGAAGTAAGAATCAATCACTTGGATACTGATTATGTAATTTTTGTGCCAAAAACAAAAATCGGATTTCTAAAACTGATAATCTAAAATATCAAATATTTAGTTCACTTAATAAGCCCTTCTAGGGGGCTCCCTTGGTGGCACAGTGGTTAAGAATCCACCTGCCAATGCAGG
Source organism: Lipotes vexillifer (assembly GCF_000442215.2). Lineage (NCBI taxonomy): Eukaryota > Metazoa > Chordata > Mammalia > Artiodactyla > Lipotidae > Lipotes > Lipotes vexillifer. The sequence goes on from NW_006787791.1 coordinate 1,014,760, forward strand.
GGACACGGGTTCAAGCCCTGGTCCAGGAAGATCCCACATGCCAGGGAGCAACTAAAGCCCGTGTGCCACAACTACTGAGCCTGTGCTCTAGAGCCCGTGAACAACAACCACTGAGTCTGCGTGCCACAACTGCTGAGCCCGCGTGTCTAGAGCCTGTGCTCTGCAACAAGAGAAGCCACCTCAATGAGAAGGCCATGCACCGCAACAAAGAGCAGCCCCCACTCGTTTCTCAACTAGAGAAAGCCTGCGTGCAGCAATGAAGACCCAACACAAATAAATAAATAATAAAAAGCACTTTTTGTACATTTTGATAGCTATATCTTTGTCATTTTTATGGGAATTTATCTCAGAGATAGTGTGGATAGAGCAATAGAGAAAAAAATTCCCATACAGCTCCACAGAGAAAGAGAAAGAGAAAGAAAGGAAAAGAAAACGACAGGGGTGGAGGGAGAGAGAGAGCAAATGAGAAGGGATTTTGTCAGTTTTTAAGTACAGTGTCTCTTTGGTATTGGCAAGGGATTGGTTTCAGACCCACCCAGGATAACAAAATCTGTAGATGTTCAAGTCCCATAGTCATCCCTCCCTATTCGCATCCACAATTTCAACTAACTTTGGATGATAACATAGGTAGTACATGATCCAGAGTTTTGAGTCTGAGGATAGGAAGGGCTAACTGTAAAGATTTTGTTTTAAAAATCACAGTCTGTCTTTGTTTATCTTCAATTAAGTTTGTGAAAATGATGTAATTAAAATCCAATCCAACTTGTTTGGCAGCTTCAATTATCACCCTCTATTTTATTCTCCCAAAGTAAAGGAGAAACATCTTTGTGCATTACTGGAAGTATATCCCATGCCCATCATGACTGGGAGGCAAAAGTTGGTTAGCTATATATGTATATGTAATCGGTAAATTGAAATATTAATATGATATGTGGGTAGATATTGTAATGAAAATATGAAATATTTCCACAATGGCAAAATTCCTAGGGCCAACTAGACATTTTTCTAGACATAGATATCAATAGGAATTATATAGATACATACTTACATAGATAAGGAAATTATATAATTTATAAGCAAGTTTAACTCACTTTTATAATAATATAAATTACAGTATAATTGAAGAAGCTTTTTCTATGAAATTCGATAATGTTAAGGTAAATTGGGAATATTATAGTCATTTGAGAGTTTCTTTGTACTTGATAGATTTCCTCAGATATTAAAGTGATATTTTTTCCCTTTAAAAAAAGAAATATGCATTTACTTATTGAACTTGTGTATACGTTTATGTGTCATAAAAAAATGTTTAAATATTCATACATCTCTGCATATAAACTTTTATAATATAATTTAACATCTATAATTTACTTTAAGATTACAATGTTTTCACCTCTTTACTGTGAGTACTATAAGACTAGGAAATTGTTACACTAATTATTCTTGTTCTTAAATAGTAAGATAATTACTGTAGTAATATTCTATTCAAAATGAATATTGGATCCAACCCCTGGCAAACTTAAATTAGGAATTTTTTCTTTCATTTTTGCAAGATGTTCTTCTTTTATCATTTTTAAACACATATTTTAATGTTAGAAATAGCAACACCATTAAGAGGAAACTCCATATTAGGTAAGAAATTCATCAATGTGGTTATACTGCTTGTATTCAAATTGTGAAGTTACTCCATGTACAAATAATAGTTCTATTAGAATCTGATTCTGCTGACTTTGCCCAACCAAATGCAAACACATTAGGGTATAGCAATCAGAATATCATCAGCTAGGTTGAAAGTTGTTAACACATTTGAAAAAGGAATGAACCAAACCATGATGACCATCAATATTTTGATGAAAAATTATTATTTTTTCTATACCAAAGTACTGCCCACCAACCCCAGGCTGAAATGAACATTTTCTAGTTAGAGTCCCACTGTACACTGAATGTATTTCTATAAAATACCTTTAACATTTTGTTGCAACTGATTTTGCTTGTGTGCCCATTTGTGCTTGAGGACAGTAACTATGTGTTACTTTTTGGTATCCCCAATTCCAGAAAAATCCCTGGCACACAGAATGAACCTCAACTAATATTTGTTCAATTAATGAATTAATCTGAGTTTTAAAAATAAGTCACTTGTTTCTTTCCCACACAACACAGACTATGATTATATAAGGCTTTCTTATTAGTCAACATAAGTAATATTATCCAAAAAGACACACCTCAAAGCATAGTGGTATAATAAGCAGGCAGGCACACGTGTGCATACGTGCCTGTGTGTGTGCACATGCATGTGCACACGTGCACACACACACACAGACACACAGACACATATACACTACATGCTCAGGTCAGTCTCATGGGGTTGAATGCCATGGTTCCACTCCTTATGACAATGCCATATAGCACATTTGGTTCCAAGGCTTCTGTGGTAGGAAAATAAGGAGATAGATGAGCCCCAGTTGTTCCTAACAGCCTTTAATTACTTCTGCTCCCCTTTCTTTCAGACACACCAATTATAGAATTCCAGCCTAACTGCAAGGGAGACTGGTCCTGATAAAACACTGGATTGATATTTAGTGACCACACACTCTTT
>NW_006787791.1:1017413-1030622 GCF_000442215.2 Lipotes vexillifer
CGGATTGATATTTAGTCACCACACACTCTTTCTGGCACAGTCTTTTTCTTTAATGGTTTCAGAAGTGTCTTCCTAAAGAGATTGCAAGTACTAAGGACAAAATACATCTTGTTTTTGTATATCTCCTAGATATACAACATGGCAGATATTTTGGAACTTATTTATTTTTTTGGAAGTATTTTTTTTTCCAAATTGTAGTGATCACTGTAAATATCCACTTGTGTATCTTTCCTCTAAAAATTAAGTAGAGATATTAGAAGTTTCTAATTGGTTGATGTTATTAAAACCAGGGTGTTCCTTTGAGGAGGAGGAGGGAGGAGTTGTTAAGATGGTAATATGTGAGCATCAGAATCCCTTGAGGTGATTTTCCAGGTGTATGTGCTGAGACTCCACCCTTGGAAAGTAATGTGTTTTGGGTGTGGCATAGGGGAATATTATTTTGAAAAAAAATAGTTCTTTTAATTATTGCTCAAACTCTTGTTGTCTGAGAATAATTGGTAAGCCCTCTAAATTTTGAAGAATTAAACAATTTCACAGTTTAGTATTGCTTTGACAGTCCTACCAAATTTTTGGAACACGGAAAACCAGAAAACCATGTGAGTGGTTTATTTATGTGAATGGCTACATTTGGTATCTTGATGCCTTGGGTTAATCATGATTTTGCTTTCTCTATTTGGATAGTCCAGAACAAAACAACTGTATTCCTATGTTCACTCTTCCAGTATGATTCTGAGAAGTGGCATTGATTTATTTTCTACATAATCTGTATTGTATGCCAGAAAACTCAAGCTGGGCTTGTTCCTGGATTTAAAACTATACCACATGCCTCAGCCTCTCTTGTGGTTACTTATGAACTATAGTTAATGCAGTGGGAGAAGTGATGTATGTCACTTTCAGGTCTGGATCAAAAACAAACAAACACAAAAACCAAACAAACATATCCATGATCCTCTCCCCGCTATCTGACTTGACTTGAATGGATAAAGTACTGAAGATGTATTAAATATGGGAGTCCTATTATATGGAAAAAGTCTGCAACCCTGAATCATGTGTTTGGGGAGATTCTCACCAAGAATACTTGCATTGTTCTGGACCGTGAATGAGAAGTAAATTTTTCAGTACCAAGTCCTTCAGTTTTTGGAATTTATTTGCTTCAGCAGTTGGTATTATCTTAACCCTATCTTAACCGTTAATCAGATTGTTTTACTTATTTTAGGTAATCACTAATAAATGTTATCTTCTAAGTATTAAACCTTACTGCTTTTAAAATCTGTATATTCCTTTAAATATCTGTCACATGGGCTTTGTGGCATTAAATTTCTTTAGGTTTCCACTGCTAAATCTTCACTGGAAAGTATGAGTATCTAGATATGTATAATCTAAATGACATTTATTTTCAGTCACAAATTGTGATTCTGTTTGTATTTCCAGGAAATGAATATATATTTATTTTCATTCAATACATACATACACACACATACACTTGCACACAACTGATTCTATCTTCACCAGATAATTAATTGTAAAATGAGTTGAAGACACCACATCAATTGTGCTTTAGTCAATATGTGAGCATATGTATGAAACAGCAATGCTCACCCTTTTTCACTAGGACATACACGTCTGATAAAATTCACATAAATCTTATGTTCCCAATGGTTGTGACATAACTAAGGTAGACTGATAGTTATGCACATTTCCATAGCTGTAATTTCATTCATTTCCCTTCCTTTCAAGAAAGCATATGAATAAGCCTGACATTAGAGCAATGGCCTCTGAAATGTTCTAATCAAGTAAATCATTTACTTTCAAATTTTTAAAGTAAATTCCTCAAAATTTGGTTATCTTAACTATGATTAATAACAAATTACTTGTGGCACTTTCTATAATGAGTCTCACTACATAAGTGATCCTGACTCTGGCCAGGTTTCAATCTTGGCTCGCTATCTATTAGCAATATAGCCTTCTAGAGCTCAGTATTCTCATCTGTAAAAAATGGGAATAGTAATATTAATGATTTGAGAGGTAATCTATATATCTATCTATATATCTATCTATATCTATCTATCTAACTATATATATATATATATATATGTCTGTGTGTGTGTGTGTGTGTGTGTGTGTGTTGCTTTACATGATGTTTGTCTTATAGTAACCATTTAGAAAATATTAGCTGTTATATCAGTCAGAGATGAATAGCAGGAAATTAAATTAACTTTATCAAGTGAATAGTATTTTATAAAATCCTCTATTTTATTCTTCTTCAAGTCAATCTTGGTTTCCATATCTTTCTTCATTGGGGCATTCACTCTTTCTTATCCTGACATACAGCAAGGGAAGTTAACTAAGTTTGTAAAGGGATTGTATATATGGCAAAAAAGAATACTGGATTAACCTAATGGAGACATAAACCTGACAGGCACTCACATTAGAGAGAATTTCTCTGCTCCAGGTCAATGTGCACTTGAATAGGAATTAGCTATTGCACTTAAAAAAGAGTAACCTTATTTTTAAGTTGATTATTTTCCTACTTAGGAAAACACATTTTTTTGAGAGATATTAGTATTACCTTTATGATAATATCACAGTTGTGTCTGTGCATAGAGAAGAAAAGATTATTGCTCTGCATTCTAGGGATATATCTGTGAAGTTTATAATAATGAGCATGGGGCTAGATGATTTTTTCCAACAGAGTAATGTTTGTAAGAGTAGAAACTAAAGAGTGGAGAGCATAAGAAATTGTCTTCCCTTCATTTTTTTGTTGAACGTATGTGACAGGTACTAGAGTTAAAAGTATAAATAATATGTTTCTCGTTGTCTATTTAGGACTGAGAAGCAAATTAATATTTATAAAATAATGTGCATTAATTAAATTTTGTTTAAAGGTATAAATAATAGTACAATTGATGAGGGGATATAAGACCCATAAGAAAACAGATTGTTATAATTTTCAAATAAAAATAGTAAAGAATTTCAGGGGATAATGTAATTATAATCCTAAAGGGAAGATGAAGAAAAATTCATTGATGGGAAGTTGAAAAAGTATATGAAAGTTAAACACTGAGATATCTGAATAAAAATAATAGACTAAATAAAGACAGGGGATCTATGCTTCCTTCCAATATCCCACTAAAATGAGGATTTTAAAAAATGATTAAATATATGCGACTGGAGAGACTAGGAAAAAAAGACAATGGCAACAAAATCTTCCAAGTTGGAGAGCAGATAGTTGAGTGATAAGTAACATAGCCAAACCAAGAACACTCAATCATAAGAGGGAAGAGGGGAAAGTTGAGAGACAAACTTGATTTACCTTAGAGTAAATGCAAAGAGTGGAGAGCATAAGAAATTTTTTCCCTTCATATTTTTTGTTGAATGTATGAGATTCCCTAAAAGACTCAAGAATTGTATGCACAAGATACTTTTGGAAACAAGAGGAAGATGGAACTAAAAGCCAAATAGCTGGTAGGAAGCCTAAGAATCACTTATGGGACTAAAAACTCAGAGCCCAAGATGACAAATACCTGAGGAGAACATTCACTTAAAAAATCCTAACAGACTAGAAAAGTAGTATCACCAGATGCAACAGGGAATCACACATAGATGAACATATTTTAATAATCATAATAAATATATACTTATCAAGGGAAGCTTGTATAATATAAAGGGACAAAAATGATAAAAAGAATGAAGTATAAAAATTAAGCATAAAAACATGAAAGTTTAGTTTTTTAAACAATGAAATGTATGGGACTAATATAATAGATAAGTGACTTTTCAGATCAATCCAAGTAATTCTTTAAGAAAAATAAAAACAAACAGGAAAAGATAAATAGGGAAAAAAAGATAAAAGTATAAAGAGAAAAGTTAAGAGATAGGAGTAAAAGTACCATCCAACTAAGAAATAGAATAGGAATTCCAAGAAGGAGAAAATATTAAAATATAAAGAATAAATTCTTTAATTAAATATCAGAGGTAAATTTTTCAAAATGAAAAGAAGATGAAAGATATCAGATTGAAGGGCCTATGGAGGATTATCAGGAAAAAAAAAAACAGTACAACTCTGATCAAGATGGTGGAGTAAGAGGACATGGAACTCACCTTCCCCTATGAGCATATCAAAAATATATTTATATAGAACAATTCTCACTAAAAACTAAATGGAGACTGGCAGAAAGACTCCTGTACCATCAAGGCTGTAAGAAAGATCCACATGGAATCTGGGATGAAGGGAAGAAAAGTAGTCAGGTTCAACCTGTGCTCCTGGGTGGGGATTCAGAAGAAAAGGGAGATGACATGACAGTGATCCTCCCTGGAGAGTGAGTGGTTTGAGCCACGTATTGAGTGCCCCAGCCCTGGGGTCCAACCAAGGGAAGACAAGACCCCTTGGTTGGTAGAAGTGGGGGTGGAACTAACAGAAGGGCTGTGGGAAGCCTAGAAACCTTCCATGAAGAGTGCATGAATACTTTCTTGCTCCTGAGGCAGGGCAGAGAATGTGAATTGAGAATGCACTGTTGGCTGACTGGTTTCCCACAGTCACCCCAGTGTGCACCCCAGCCTGAACTGAGCGAACACTCCAACCCTGCTTGCCCATGTCACAGCTTTATGGTCAAGCAAGAGCTGCCATGACAGATGAAAGCCTTCAGCTCTGAGACACGGAGGGGCTCAGACCTGAAGCAGTATCTGAGGAGGGAAGGGGCAGCCATTGCCAGTGCTGACATTGATGGTGCATCAGAGCCAGTCCAGATCTCTGATCACAGCCAGACTGCCACAGCTTGTGCTCCAGACTTTGCCAAATGCCTGCTGCTCCCCTCTGGAGCAAGGGTGTCAGTGTTGGAAAGGGGGTAGAGTTCACACTCGAAGGGAGCTGAGTTGGCTCAGACCCAAACTTCAGGGCTTCTGCACTAGCAACTTGGGACCTGACCCCACTCCCCAATAGGGTGATGACCACTGAGCACAGTACAAGCTCTGGCTGAAAACTGGCTCTGGCCCTAGACCCTCCATCTCCATCCCCACGTCCTACCAAGGTGATAGCAAGCAGAATACACTGAGGAAAAACCTATTTTGTATTCACATCAAATCCAGTTCTCCCTCCAAAGCCACTGGACACAGCAGACTGTATAGGGACGCCCCACATAAGGATACCCCTTCTAGACTGCAATAGGTAACTGTTCCACCTTATTACACAAAGGCAGAGAAATTTGTCTCAACTGAAAGAGCAAGAGAAAACTCCTGCAAAAACAACTAATGAAACAGAAATAAACAATTTACCAGATAAATAATTCAAAGCATTAGTAGTAAAAATGCTAACTGAATTAAGGGAAAGAATATATGAACACAGTGAGAATTTTAATAAGGAACTAGAGAATACGAAAAAGAACCAGTCGGAAATGAAGAATACAATAACTAAAACGAAAAATAGACTAGGTGACACAGAAGAATGCATAAGTGATCTGGAAGATAGAATAATGGAAATCATCCAAATGAGAGCAGCAAAAAGAAAAACAAATAAAAAATAAGATAACAGTTTAAGGGATCTGTGGGAAAACATCAAGTGTAACAACATTCACATTATAGATGTCCCAGACAAGGAAGAGAGAGAGAAGGGGATTGAAAATGTATTTAGTGAAATGGCTGAAAACTTCTCAAACCTGAAGAAGAAAATAGATATCCTGATGCTGGAAGCACAGAAGATCCCAAATAAGATGATGTGTGTGTGTGTGTGTGTGTGTGTGTGTGTGTGTGTGTGTGTGTGTGTATTGATCTGGATGTTCCCAGTGAGATTGAAAAAGAAAGTATACATGGAAAAGACAGTTGAGAATGTGTTAACAAAACCAAGATTATAAAAATAAATGTAAAAGAATCCTTTAATGTCACAAACACATGTCCACACAGAAACACACATACTTGCGCACATATGCATTATTTATGATGAGGCATAACTCAAGCTTGTAAGTAAAACCAAAGATTTTGAGCTTTCCTTTGCCTCTGATGATATTCAGTGAAAAGGGGAAAATGACTAAGTTATGGCAGCTGAAGTCAGTTTGGAAATTTGAGAGATGACCTTCTCCAGAAAACTCAGATAGTATGTGTTTTGAGGCTGAATATCATTCTGTGTGTATGTGTGTGTGTTTGTGTGTAATAGTATGTATGTGTATTTTTGCCCTATGTAAATATTAAGCTTCAGCATTCAAACCTCTGCTTTGCAACTGTACATTGCTTTTGGTAATAATCTGATTAATTGAAGGGGACCTTGGCATGTGTTTAAAAACACTTTTAGGAAAAGCTAAATGCAAGTGTTTTGAAGGAAAACACTTCCACTGTGCTTTTCAACTAGTCTAAGACAGAACAGTTCAACACAGCTTCTGAAAGACAGGGCTGAACTTTCCCAGAGTTCTCCTCTGTGCTTGAGAAAATAATGTATCAATCAATTAAAAACACCTCAAATACAATCTATGAAATATACTTCTCTATTCTACAATCAACAATGTTGATCAATAACTGAGCTCTTTTTCTTTACTTTCATGCTTCATCAAAAACTATTTTTTCCATGAGAAAGAAGTGAGGGAATAAAAAGAAATCCAAAATTACAGTCGAAAATGTGTATCCTTTCCACAGTAGGAGGGAAGTTAACTGTGCAAACAGGTTATTTAAAATGACTCAGAACTGGCTTGCATCTGTGCCCCTTGGACTGAGTGCTGATTATTTACAAAGCAGTTTTACCCCTGACATGGACCTCTCTGGATGGCCAGCTAAGGAAACCCAGGGTTGCTATAACAGGCCTTTTATTAACACCAAAATGATAATTTTAAATAAGTGGTCAATTCTGAAACAAAGGACAGGAATAGCATTTACTTGTTATGCAATGTTCAGACCTTGAACAGCATAATAAGGACAAGATTGCAGGATTCATTTTATTTGCATATTATTTTATTAACATTGACACTGGCTAAGCAAATAGAGACCACATATGGAGCCCCAAAGAAGTCACCACCCTTGCATGAGAGGTTTTTGACCTATCTAACCAGACCCAGGGATCAGTAAAAAGAGTGGTATGAGCACACACATCTCGGCTAAATTCCAATGGTGTAATTACCTTCTTCCTACATAAAATTCTTCCTGCCTTTCTCTCTTGAGAAGTTATTTTTCCACCTCCCTTCCTAAATGCCTTTGTGCTGTGGAATGGCTGTCATATTAGATCCCACAGGTGCCTGCCTTCAGCTGTGAGTGAGTGATCTCTGTAGATAAGGCATTTGGAGATCCTTCTGTATGAAAAGTGTAATATAAATATATAAAGTATTGTTCATCTCCCTTGGGAAGTTCACTTAACGTGACATGCCAAGACTTATTGGTAAGGCAGTCTGGTAAACCCACTTTCTTATCAGGACTTGGTTTCACTTTAAGAGTGAGTTTTAAATTGTATCTCTGTGTAAATGCCATATAATACTAATACTTGGGACTTCAAATGTGCCTTTGTCTGAGAATGTCAAGATGTCACAGGAACTCTGTGATTTCCTCTGCACTTTTGGGGTGTAGGAGGTAACTGAGGTGATGCCAGCATTGAATAGGGAACTATTTTAAACTGTTCCTGTTAAGGTAAAAATCTCTGAGAGGCTCCCCACAATAAACACATGAAAATCCCTCTAATAGTTATTAGAAAATTAAGCAACAATAGAAGGCATTCATAGTATAACACGCAGATTTTTATGTCGGTTTTGAAATTTTGGATCCAGTTGAATCCTAACAATACAGCCTAAGGTTGGCATTGTAATTAAAGGGCTCTCTCTGGTAAGGATAGTGATTTACCATCTATGAAATCTGTATCTTACCACAAGTGTGCTGAGATGTATTCAACTTCTCAAGGCCTCAGTTTCTTCTCCCATGACTATTTCTGAGGGTTCACTGTAGTAATTAAATGAGAGATATTTATTAAATATATATAGCATAATACATTCTCAAGGTATGGTGTATATAGTGGCAATAATTATAATTATTGAAATTAATTACTAATAAATTACAGTTTCTACTTATTTTCTAAAAGAAATAGATGCAGAGATGACTTCCCTATATACATAAAATATTAAAAATTAGGAAAAGATACTTATAAATCTCAAAAAGAAATAGAGGGATGTGATGATATTAGAAAGTTAACCCTTGAGAGTTAAATTTTATTTTGAGTGTTTTAGCAGCAAAAGCTCAGAAATATGGAAAAATGAAAAAATTATGAAAGCATAAAAAGTTTAGATAGTTTTCATTGTTTGATAAAATAAAAATTCCAGATCATTAGTAGAGACAAATATTCTGTGATATTGAGGTAGGTTTCTTTTAAGTTAGTGGTTTAATAAATTTTTTAAAAATTAGCATTTTTAATGCAACTATGCCGTAATACCTAACCTAACAAAGGATTTTGACTCTAGGAGATTGATTCTGTCCAAAGGTTCTGCATCAGTGTTGTCCAATAGAGATATAAAGAATATAGACACATTTATCATTTAAAATTTCCTGGTAGCTACATTAAGAAATGTAAAAATAAATAAGTAAAATTAATATTATAATATATTTTATTTGACCCATCATATTTAAAATACTAGTATTTCCATGTGTAATCAATTTAAAAATTTATTAATGAGATATTTTGGATTACTTTTTCCATACTACGTCTTTAAAATCTATTGTGTATTTTATACTTACAGTACATCTTCATTTGTGCTAGTCACATTTTAAGTTCTTAATTGTATTCAGATTCTAGTGCTTACATGTTGGATAGCATGGTTCAAAATAAACTTTACATGGACAGACATAATATTCAATGATGTAGAAAAGTAAACAGAAAAGCAGGCATGAAGATGTTACAGAAGATCATATACATACTCTTGATGATATGATCATTGACTACTATGTCCAAACTTGCATTAATTTTTCCATTTATTCTTATATTTAACAAATATTTGAGTACCTCTTATATTTCTGAATATGCAGGGGAAACGTTTAACCTTTCCATAGTAAGAGGATTATTAAGTAGGCAAACCATTAGCGTCAAACAATGCAGGAAGTATTATAATCACTGAGGAAATAGCAGCAAGCAAAGTGAAATCCCTGCTTCTGAAGCTTAAATTCAAGTAGGGTCAGGCAGATAATAAAAAAAAAATAAACAAATAATGTATTTTTCCAGGTGATGATAATTGCTATGAAGAAAAAATAAAACAGAATAATAGTGAGGTAGTGGAATTCTTGAACCCTGCTTTAAATAGAGTGGTCAGTGAAGTACCCTCTGATGTAAAAGGTGAGCAGAAACCTGTATCAAGGGAGGATTTGAACCAAGAAGTTGCAGGGGAAGGAGTATTCTGGAAAGAGAGAAAGCCAAGCACAGAGGGTTTCAGAAGGAAATTCAAGATGACCAGATTGGCAGATTTGAGGGACAATAGGGCTTAGAGAGCTGCTACTGTGGTGGAACTTGTTAGATGATGTCAGATAAGAATTTTGGATGTTTCTGGGGAGCTGGAGGGTCAGTGGAAGAATATGAGTAGTGAAACAACATGATGCCATATAGGTTTTGAAAGTCCATCTGTCACTGTACTTTTTTTGGAGAAGAGATAGTACTAGAGGAAGAGTGGAAGCAGTGACAGCCCAGATAATAGACTATGTTGTCTTGGCCCAGACTAGTAAAGATGATAAATAATCTTGATGAAAATCAAAATCAGCTACTAAATATATAAAGCCAGTGGCTTTGTTTTACTTCCTATTAAAATCATTATTGAATGAACTGTTCTATCAGTAGGGCAAGCATATCCATATCTTGCAAATTTAATTCCCTATGTGGCATTTTGTGAAAATTTCAATATTGAATTCAATACAAATTGTTCTTGTGTGTCTTTGACATTGCAGTGCACTGTGTTATGATACAAAGAAAACAATCCAATGATCCAGTGCTCTCCTTTCTTGCTCTCTGTCCAGGGGTTTATGGTCTGATAAGGAAGACAGCAGCACAGATTTATATAGGAAAAGTCAGACAATGGTATGTGTTATCAGAAAAGGTAAACCAACGTAAAATGAGGAAATAAACAAGGAGAGAATTGAATTAAACATAGAGACTCATTTATTCATGTACCTATTCATTCGATGACTATTGTCAGAGACTGTGATATGTATTGACTATTCAAAGATGACTAAGATTGCAGAGTCTAGAGATGGTTCATGGACAAAGATTCTATCTGTGAGGGCTTACCCTGAGATATAAAGTCACAGAGTTGGGTAGGCTACTTGGATATTTACTCAGGACAGTTGTAAGTAAGTAGCATAGTTAGAAAAAGATTATGAAACACAGAGGCATAAGTCAGGAAAAGGTCAAATCCAGAGGGGCAGTACCAAGTACAAGGTCCAAAGGACAAGGTGAAAATCCAAGTCAGAAGATATGAAGATCAGGAACTGGTTAAAGCAGAATATGAAGTAGTTCAGAGCAAGCAGGCTGGTTAACACAAAGACAAAGAAAATGATGGTTGTGTGAATGAGGGTCAGGCCTTAAGGTTTAAAGGAGCTGGACTCCACTGGATAGGTTGTGCCTTTGGTATATAATTGGAATTGACAATGTGGGAGGACAGTGACAGAGAGGTTTGGATAGAAAGGGATTCCTTCCAGAAGTAAAATTTGCACAATGGTATGTATGCCAGTGATTTCAGTGTTTTACCAGAAGAATAGTATGTGTTCAGCAGATGTAACATGTCAGATATTTGTGGGAGGACAGGTGAAGTGAAACTGAGGCAAAGCGATGAAGGTTTTAAACGTTAATATTTATGTGTGCGTCTTGAAGAATCATTGAATGTTTCGATAAAAGTGTGAGTGATGTGATGCAAATTATTATTTAGGAATATATTTTAGGGTTCTATGTATAGGACAGATCAGAAAGAAGATAAAGACAAAGCTCCTGTGAAATCCAAAAATGAAGTCATTAAGTGTAGAACCAGGGTAGGGAATGGAAAAGAGTAAAATGATACAAGAAAAAAGAAAAAAAAAATGAAACAGAGTCAGTGTTAGCTAACAAAGACAGGGCAGTATAATTGTATAATTTTTGCCTGGTCAAGCCTTCTAGACTTCCCCTCATTTATATAAGCTACATAAAAGAGATCATATGTGGTAACAATTTTAGGCCTTCAGGGAATATGACTTATGGCAAAGGAGAGCATGGCAAACCTCCCCAGGGAAAACAGGCAACCTAAGAATAACAAAGTCTGTTGGAACACATGCTTCTCTTCTACTCATCCATCCCATCTTATATATTCTACTACTTTAGCACCAACCCAGTTATATTCATTACTTTAATTTAGAAATATTGGTTGAGCAATTTACTCTTGCCAGGCATTGTACTGGTTGCTTGACTATAGTTGTGAACACTCTGCTTAGACCCTGTTGATGAAGTTTAGTTGAGGATACAGGTGATAACTATTAAGGCAAACTTGATAAATGCTATGAAAGAAACAACATTATCTGAGAGAAAATAATACAGTCAGATCGGTGTGTAGATACTTGATTGAGATAGATTGGGCAGAGAAAAAGTGGCTCTCTTCTACCTTTTCTCTCTTTCTTCCTCCCTTTCTAATTTGTCTCCCTACAGAGATGTCAGAAGAAACCAGAAATTGGAGGTAAATTTTAGAATCATTTATATAGAGAGAGTAATTAAAATCATGGAATTGAATATTAATCATGGATCAGGTAAAATATGGGTAGAGAATGTATATAGATAAGAAGAAACAGACCAGAGCTTTGGAACATTTGAACAGTCAGCACCCATAGAAAGTGAGATGAGCCAGCCATGGATATTGAGGGATGATCGGGAGACTGTAGTATAAGGAAAGACATGAAGCAAACATAAATAAAGAAGAATAAAGAAGTTGGGAAGAGCCTATTTTGTCAAAACCTGTTTGAAGTTAAGTAAGAAAATAATAAATATGTAACCATCAACTGTGCTAGCATAGAGGCCATCAGAAGGCACATCTTTAACTTATAAACACTGAATGCACAAAAATAGCTTGTCTGCTTCATCACCCTCTTTATTTTCCAACTATTTGTGTTGAACGAAGGCTTCTAATTCTTTCAAAACACTAATCTTACTAGAGTCAAATCCCTACTTGTAAGAGAAGGACTTAATCCTTCTATAATCCTCTCTTTACCTCTCTATTGAATCATTCTCCTTAGCAAACAATTAATGCTCCACTCTCCTCTGTCTTTAAAATCAAGTATACTATTCAACAAAGCTAAGTTTCCAGTTCATAATGGTACCCTATGATTACTTTTACTTTGTGTCTTCCTTGAGAAACCAGTAAAATGGCTTTTGGTTTTTGAATGAAGTGTGAGGTTAGGCCATCAGCAGAGAATGAAAGTTTGGTGAAGCTTGGGACATTTTGAGAAAGACAAGATAGAAAATATAATGGCAGGGAAAAGGTTTTAGGAAGGCATAGCAGGTAGGCTGGTAGTGATGATATCTCAGACAAGGCTCAAATTTTCACTTTGTCTGAAGTTTAGGACACTCAATAAAGAATACAGAAGAATGAAATGGAACTTTTCCCCTTCTCCTCATCTGAAGAAAGACATCCAACCCAACATGTGTATGTGTTTCATAAAGTCTCTATTTTTCTTAGCAATCTAGGACGTTAAGGGCTCTTTTTTTTCCCCAGAATACAAAGAGACAAAAGAACAGTAAAAATTATTCATCATATTCAACTATTAGTTAAACTGGAGTTACACAAAAAGGTGTGGTGAACTGAATTGGAGGCACAATTACAAAGAAAATTATTATAGCCCCAACTGAAATATTTATATGTTAAGATACCAGTGGCCTAAAGCATCAGACACCAAATATGCATAATGAGGCATAGTATTAAAATGTAATTGAGATCTGCTAGATATACAAATAGGCCAAAAAAAAAAAAAAAATGACCTTTCTCCTATGTCTAAAAAGGAGGGGAACAAACCTCATGTCCTCAACGTAAAATAAAAATTAGTGATCAGGGATTTCGGCTATAATTATTTTCCCTTAATTTTACTGTTATCATTACATTGTATCTATAATATATACATTGATATATTTATCTTCAGTTTTTTTTTTTCCACTTGGAATTCTGTTCCCATGACACATAAAATGTCCTGGACTCGGGCTTCCCTGGTGGCGCAGTGGTTGAGAGTCCGCCTGCCGATGCAGGGGACGCGGGTTCGTGG
>NW_006787791.1:1030749-1044010 GCF_000442215.2 Lipotes vexillifer
GGATCCCACATGCCGCGGAGCGGCTGGGCCCGTGAGCCATGGCCGCTGGGCCTGTGCGTCCGGAGCCTGTGCTCCGCAACAGGAGAGGCCACAACAGTGAGAGGCCCGCATACAGCAAAAATAAAAAAAATTAAAAAAAAAAAAAAAGTGAAAATGTCCTGGACTCTTCAGTAATACAGTGTTGAACTTGATCTTAGGTTGTATCTGTAAATAGTGATGATGTTATGGAGTATTAGACAAAAGATAGGTATAGGAAAGAAGTTTCCCTTTTTTGCTTGCTATTGGAAGAATATATCTCATATCTTTCATATGGCCCTATCCACTCTCCACCCTTCTCTACGCACTTTGGGCCCCTGGAAACTGCCTCAATTACTTTCCTTTCCCTCCATCTTCCTCTTTAGTTCAGCAGTGGAAGTTCCCAGTAGGATATATGAAGATGGAAGGAGACAGAAATCTGAAGAACAGGTTGGCTACATTGGGTTGGCTGCATCTTTTCTCTAAGGAGCCTTTTTATGTATGGCTATTTTATCTAGGATTTGGCAACCACCTCCTGCATTGTTCCTTAAAGACTTAAGGGATGATAGCTTTCTGCTTTTACTAGGCCTAGGATAGTGTATTATCTCTTATTAAACTCTGCTCACACTTTGTAAATTATCCTTTATCAAAACCTTCCAATTACCAGATTATGATATATGTTTCCTTCTGGGACCTTGACAGATCAAAGGACTTTCATAAGACAGAAGATATTTGATCTGGAAGATTAGGTATGATAAGGTAATATTAGAGTTTATAAGAACATTGAGTCAGGCTTGGAATTGTACATATATGGTCTGACTCAAGGTTCAGTGAGACAAAAATCCCTGCTTCTCTAGGTGATGTCAGGAAAATAGGAGACCACAGCTTCTGAGGAGATTGAGCATAGAACTCTACCAAATTAACTTAAGAAATTAAAAATTCAGTTTAATTCTAGGGCCATGCAAGGAATACATACAGTGATCCTGAAACACCTTGTAGTACCAGAAATTGAGGATGTGCTCAAAGCACAAAAGGGTGGGAGCAAGTCAGAGGGACACAGGGAGCCAAACTGAAAGAGGTCTCAAAGGCCAAAGCTGGAACAATTTAAGCAACAGAATAAATAATAAATAGCACAGCAACAGATTCTCATCCAAAGTAAAATATATATATATATATATATATATATATATGCATAAACATATGATGATGAATACATGATAATACAAATAAAAGACTAAATAAATATATAAATGGAGATGAGAATAATCTTCTTTGTAGAATAATCCCATATAATAAATATAGGTATTCCCCTTTTTAGGAAGCAGAGCTTAATTCTGCTCCCTTCCCCTGAGGGTGAGCTAGACTTCAGTTTTTCTAAGTTCTTTAGCTATACAGTTTGATTCTTCACTGAGAAGAATGTGATGGATTTTCAAAAGACTGAAAGCATGTTATTCCTGCTAACTCCAATACCCATACCATTCCCCAGCCCACAGCCTCATCTAATTTTGGCTTATACAAATGGTACTTATTATACTTGTGGTAGCAAGAAACCAATTGATCCAAATAAGGTTTGTTTTGTTTTGCTTCATTTTTTTAAAAAAGCCTCTACTCTACATTTTTTCCAAAGAGGGGAGAACAAACAGCAGTTTTGTGTGTTCCATTGATTTCTATAGACAAAGAAAAATGTACTTAATAGTTCATGTGCTAAGATGTATTGACTGATTTTACCCCCTGACTTTAGGAGGATAAAAGGAATGTATCTTTCTGGACACAGAGATGAGAAAACTTTCCTTGTGCTACTGTCTGGCTAGTTCAACGCAAATCATGATCTGACTGGAGAGTCATTGTTCCGAAGAAACCTATAGAGACACAATTTCCCTTTTGCTCTCAAAGAACTACAGGGAATGGTTATCAAAAATATTGGGCAACTGAAAGAACAATAAATCATCATGAATTTATTGAATACCTGCCTTTTCAAGGCAATTTACTAGATACCAGTAGACATTGGGGAGGGGGGAGAATAAAATGATACATATTTCTAGTGTTGCATTATACATTTTAGAGAAAAGAAGCCTGGGCAAGTTTTATGAAAATATATGGATATATTATGAAATATATGGATAAGTAACTAAATTGACTGAGAAGAGAGGTTAAGTGTGAATAGAATGTATGATCATAAACTTTTATTTTGGTGGACCAGACAAAGCCAAGGGGCTGTGAAGCATCATCTTGTAACCCCTGGCTGTTAGAGCAGCCATGCACAGACTAGCATTAGGAGGCACCACTCCTACTAATAGAAACTTTAAGGGACTTACTTCTAAAGAAAATTGATTTTAGAAGGTAACATTTCAAGTTCTCTTAATTTGAGGACCTTAATAGTACAGCAAGCCTAAGCACAGCAATGAAGACAAAATATAGTCTGAGAATTCTGATGCAACTTCAGAATGACTCGTTTGAAGAGTGTAATTAATGAAAAATGTTTCACATAAAGAGACTAAAACAAATCTCTCATGAAACAAATCTCTGTTTGAAATATAAGGTTGAATGCAAGATGCAAAATGTTGAAAAGATTAAAAATTCACAAAACATCTCATAGAATTATTAAATTATATTAATCCTTACTTAGGATTATCTATTCCTAAATTGTTTTATTTGATTAAATAAAGCTCCATACACACTGTTAAACAAAAATTATTTGGATAAATAGTCACAGTTATTCGAATGCTGGAACCATTTATAAGGAAGCAAGATGGCTAAATAAAATGACCTTATCCAGAATCTTGTGTTTGAACTCAAATAAGTTCATCAACAAAGAAAGAGAAATTGAGTTTATCATCAGTCTTCAAAAATGTTACAACTTTTACAATGTCTTTTTTGGTACATATTTGTCTCTGTGCCTCTAATATCTTAAAAGTATCCTTCCTATGACAAAATACTGGTTATTCTTAAGACTCTTCTCCTGTGTTTTGACTCCCTAATGGTTTTCTAAAGTCCTTTTGCCTCTCCTGGTATAGTTTTTCCACATTCATTCATTTGACATCTTTTTATTTTCACCTTGAAATTTATTGGCTATCTATTATATTTTTTGTCTACCCAGATTGAAGTTTCTTTCCCTTCAGGGCAAAAGGGGATCCCTATTTTCTATCTCAAAAAACTCACCCTAGCTAGTGAAACTGTAATTTAAAACCTGTAATTTTAGATGATTGGCTGGATGTTGCAATACTACAGAATGTAGCATGAGTTGGTCTGTGTCAGTGGCTGTTTAGCTGCTTAGCTCACGGAGAGTTTTTTTCTTTAAAGAAAGTGAATGTTATTCTCTAGAGGAAAGAGATGAGCTTGGGAGAAAAAGCTGATATTGGGAGCAGTTTAATGGTAGATATTGCAAGTTAGACATGGAATGGAATTTCAGATCTAGTACTTACTGGTTGTATGAATTTGGGTAGTTTCCTCATGAAACTGGAAATGGACAGGCTTTTTGAGTCTAACTGCATTCTCTTTAAACCAAATCTCATCAAGTTAATTAATATGAAAACAAAGATTCTATCTTACTTCAAGCAATTGAAGAAAAGCGTTGTCTTTCCTAAAATATGGGGGAAACATCAGCTACATTACTTCACAAACCATCCTGAAAATCCTGTTAGAATATGACTGTCTTCTTGATAAAACTGCACTCTTAGTTTTCCTCAATGCAGTTCCTTTTCAAATGGCTGCAGCTCTCTTCTCTGGAACTCTCTAAATTCCCAGTTTTTCCACTCGTCTGGTCTGTCTCTCCAATCTCATGGAAAACAGTTTTCCCTTCTCTTGACTTCTCCAAACCTCTTATTCAGACTTCGCCTCAGCCCTCAACTCAGCAGAACAAAGCTGAGTCAAGCATCCTGTGAGGTATCTTGAGAAAGCAAAGGAATCATCCTCTTTAGAAACAGAATGAGGCAATGTAAATGCTTACTTACCCATTTCTGAATCCTGTTACATTTCAACTCTCTTATTTTAGTTACCTCATCTATAATGATACTAATAGAACAGTACACACCTCCTAAGAATGTTATTAGGATTTTAAATGTGATAATGCATATAAAGCACTTTATAACTGTCACATAAAAAGGGATTAATAAATATTAGTTTTGTAGTGGCTTGGTCAGTAGCTTCCATGGATTTAGTGGACACTTCTGGTCATTAAATCATTTCTTTACTTGACCTACTAAGATTGCACAACTGAAAAAGTCTAGTAATTTTGTGGAAGCCATTTTCATTCTTTGTTTAAAGCTTACTTCCATGTTTCTAAGTTCTTGGACACCTGGAAAATCATTTATCCCAAATGATTTTCTAAGCCAAGTAGATGATGATGATTTCCCAAATGAAATGATCAAATTCTTACAAGAATTCAGTTCACTTGTGCCTTCCTCTACAATCTGAATTTTCTTATAATTAAAAATAATTGTTTTAGCATAAATTAAATACCTCAGACACAAATCCCTCCTTTTGGAAGGTACACAAACTTTGATATTTATTAGCCCTGATATTCTGGGGGAGTTATTTAATCTCTTATAGTTAATGCACTGAATCATAATTTTCTATCTTGGATTGCCCCCAAACCCTGTGCATATCTAAGCCAGATATATGGAGAAATGCTCCTATTTACAGATTGCTGGTATGCTTCATTATAATATGTATTCTAATGTACTAACCTAGATTGTGCATTCAAGACAACCTAATTTCTAGGCATTTCTGTCATTGAATCAAAATTGTTAACTTAGTAAATTTTTGTAGACTCAGTGACCATAGCTTCACATAGTTTGATAAGATGAATGAAGATTAAGTGCACTGAAATATATAGAAATACCCATAGTTAACAATACCTTCTCTACATTGCACATGTACCAGTATGAATAGGTAATATATAAAAATAGTTCTGTATTTCTTTTTTCTATTTCATAAGACAGATTTACTCCAATTTCATGGCTTGTATAGTTTGATGGTTGTGCTTGATAGATCATATATTTGATCATATTGCAAATACAGTTTCTCTACACTGATAACCTGTAATGAAATATAATTTCCTTCTAAATGAAAAGAACTAAATATATCTTCCCTTCTAATTGCTAAGTTACTTTAATAAAGCATGAAATCTATTATCCAGTTAGTTATTCTAAGAATAAGACCCAAGGTAGAAATTCACTATAGCCCAATATTTGATTATTAAAAAAAAATGTCTGATTGTAGCTCTAAAAACTATATAACTTGAAATCGTGATTTTATTTTCTCTATTTGTTGCAATGTGGAGTGACCTTGTTTAAATAAAATGTACTCAAAAAGTGAGAAATTACACCTAATGCTAGTTAAGGAATGTTGTTTAAATATTTCTTTAAAGAGTAAGGATAATTTTACAATTTTTCAAGCAATTGTTTAGTTAGTATTAAACTTTTATGTATTAAATGGAAGCCTATGTTTATATACATTTGTTTCAAAAAAAACAAAAGTACTAAGACCAATAAGAGGAAATTTTTGTTCACTTTGGCTTTCTGATACGTATTATGAGTTAAGTACATTTTAGTTGAAAAAGATATATCAAAGAAACATGCAAAACAATCTGAGTTCAAGCTTATTTTTATTTATTAAATATTGGTTAAATTACCCAGACTTACAAACCTTATATATTTTGTCTTAAGATGTTTCAAAATTAGCTTGAATAATGTCTGAAAACAGCAAGAAGAAAATTGTATCTATTCTCAATTTTATGTGAACATCAAATTGTCCATGTAATGATTGACTTGATTAGTCTGTTCTCCCAACATTAGTCAATTGCTTCTCTGCCTTCTGTAAATGATATTCTCTTTCTCTAAAGATTTTAACTCTATGAAGAGTTACCATACATGATAACTCAACACATTGAATTGTGTGCTTCAAAACAAGCAAAGTACTGAAGAGCCCAAATAATGGACTAAATAGAATATAAAATCTCATTAAAAAATATTTCTTGGCACTGGCTCCATGTTGAATAGAGTTATTCTAATCCACCCTGGACTTTCAAATAACAACTTAGGAAAGGAAAATTTTGCCACAGGAAATATGAAAGTTATAATCTCATTTCTGAAAAGCAGATTATAGCTTCTGATTTAATATTTGAGATAGTATATATAAAAGTGATGAAGGGAGTGGGTTTTCAGTTAGACTTATTTGGTTTTGACTCTTAGTTCTGCCATTTAAACAATATTGAACAAATTGCTAAAGTTTCCTTGTCTGCAGGTTAATACACATGCAAAAGCTCAAAAGGAATTCAAGTAAGGTATTTAGTATTAGTATATAAAGCATTTAGCTTTAACAATTAAAATACTTAGTGTGATGGACATTATACATATAAGAGCTAAAAAAGAAGTAGCTAGTATTTATGTATTATTATGTATTTGTTAAATGTGTAAATATTTCTTTCTTCTAATCTTTCTTCTAGGTATTTATTACAGGTTGATTTCCCTAGAAGAAGAGATCAGAGTTCAGGAAGAGAAAGAGACTCTTTCTGATCTCAATCTCTGTGATCTCGAGAAAGAGATCAGAGTTCAGGAAGTTTATTAGGGAGTACAGTCAGAACCAGTACCTATGAGGAAAGGGATGGAAACAGGACTAGGCAGTGGGAGAAGCTGTGTGTCAGTGTAGTCACAACAAGGTTTCATTCAAGTCCATGGGCAGCTCTGCAGCTGGGATGGCCCTTCAGAGTTGTCTCTTATGGTCATGAGGGGGCTGTATATCTGTACTGTGATTTCTACTAGTCACTGGATATAGGTTTCTCCAGGAAGGGGGCATGACCTTGAGCAATGCAGCTGTCTTCAACTAAGAACAATTCCCTGAAATGACTTACAGCTGAGCATTGTCTTCAGGCAGCATTCTCAGCAGGTGGAATGAATCCTTCTTAAGGGGCATTCAAGCAGCAAATCACAGTATCCATTACAGTGGTGTAATTCCTCAAGGGCTGCCGTTCTGGTGCTTGTTCAGAAACTAAATTTGTTTCTCCTGTTTTTGTTTTTTGTTTTTGTGTGTTTTGTAATTTTTTAATGTTTTAATTTTTAGGGACTATCCACTGCTGTATCTCTTTTGGAATCAATTAAAAAAAGGTAAGTTTGCTATTAGTAGATGTCTCAGAATTCCTGGATTGAACTCTGACAATTTGCTATGCTTCTTGTATGTACTGGGCTTGGTATGGGTTTACAAATGCTTTTGAAACATTTTGGACAGCTATATGCTGAGTTGGTGTTGACAGATAAACAACACAACTAAAATGGACCTTGTAAGTAAAAGAAAAGGAAACTTGCAGTTAAGTGAAATAATTAAAGAAAGGCACTATCATTATTCAGTCTAGAAAAGAAACTTTGCTTAGGTTTTGAGACCAGGGATGGTTCATCCCCATTGTGCACAGAAAGGATAAAAATGGCTGTATTTTTTATTTAATAACAAGTGGAAATTTTATAACAATAAGGCTGGTTGTATGTGAATAGAGCCAAATAATGGTAAAAACCAAAGCCCAATTTTATTATTTAAATTTGATTTGGTTGCAGTGTTTAGCAACATTAAGAGAAAAGGAAATTGTTGGAAGGGTACTTGTTTAAAAGATCTCCCCATATTCCAAGGAGGAGTTGGAAAACCAAGCCACAGGCCCTCTTTCATGGACTCTGTATAAGGAGTTTGAGATCTTTCTCTCAAGAAGACAGCCATTAATGTGATTTAGCTATCATTCATCCTACCATAATATTTCTTACTTTCAAATTTCAGTTTATCAGGGATGATTGTGACTGTCTCAGATTCAGTAAGGTGTCCATTCCTAGATCAAATAATTATAGGCAATGGGTAGGATCATGTCACATTCTTGTGGAAACTCTCTTGTGGTAAATGGTGTATCAGGGATATGGAGTTCCCAGAAGGTGGAGACTCTATCCCAGTAATAATTTATTTTGTTGAATTAACTACTGTTGGCCAAATTGAGACTGTATTCTGCTTCTTATTCTCTGTAGGCAAAGATCAAAGGTGTGTGTGCATGGGCGCATGTATGTCGTAATATGGAAGTAAGTAACTGAGAGAGAAAAGTTTAGAATGTATATTAAAGTAAGATAGATTCTCATCTGTTTGGAATAATTTAAATCATGCTTCTTTACTAAATCAAGAAAACTATATCATATATATGATTGTAAAATAACATACCCCGATATACTGGGCCTGAAATGAAAGAAAGCCTATTTCCCAAATAAAATAATAAAGTGTAAGTATATATTTATCCATGTATGTGGGTGTATGTATATGTGTCTATATATTCCAGTATATATTTTAAAATTACAGAATAGCATTGTTTTCACCTATTCAAGTTATAATAAATCTTGGTATTTTTCATTAATTTAGTTGGTAATATATCCATATCCTTCATTATTTTATTGCCTACCATATTGGGTGTATATATATGTGTCTATATATTCCAGTATATATTTTAAAATTACAGAATAGCATTGTTTTCACCTATTCAAGTTATAATAAATCTTGGTATTTTTCATTAATTTAGTTGGTAATATATCCATATCCTTCATTATTTTATTGCCTACCATATTGGGTGAGTAGTTGTGTGATGTTGGTTGAATATAAATATAGAATTAATTTAGAAATTAGAAATCTAGAAATTTGGTAGCTGGGTAACTCTACCAATGAGAATCTGTATCTAAAGTATAAATATATTTTTAAAGCAGCTTTTGAACTTTTTAACCTATAGCAATGCTTAGTCTGTCTATAAATCCTAGTCCAAAAACAAATTGACACATTTTAGTGGGCTCTAGATCTATAGAGAAATATATTACAGAATATTTTCTGTAGTTAGTAAGTCAATTAGACATTGATTATAACACTGTAGCATCACTGCAATTTTTTTTTTTTTTTTTTTTTTTCCTTGCGTTATGCGGGCCTCTCACTGTTGTGGCCTCTCCCATTTGCGGAGCACAGGCTCCGGACGCGCAGGCCCAGCGGCCATGGCTCACGGGCCCAGCCGCTCCGCGGCATGTGGGATCTTCCTGAAACGGGGCACGAACCCGCGTCTCCTGCATCGGCAGGCGGACTCTCAAGCACTGCGCCACCAGGGAAGCCCCCATCACTGCAATTTTTATTGTCACCATTCTGGCTTAGCAAGCTTGTATACTTCCTTAGATGTTGTAGCAGTTTTGGGTTTAATATTTGGAATTAATTTCTGAAACAGCTCAGATAGGCTAAGCATTCAGCCTGTCATTTTTCTAAATCTTATAGGATGGAATAAGAAGTAGCTGAAATATTCTAGAACTATATTACAGGCTTCAGTGATCACAGGGGTCCATGATTCATTTCCAAAGAAAAGTTTCTTTCCTAATATGTCTGATGGATCGCTTTTTATTGGCAATTTTCATATACAATTTGGCGACCCTGCCGTTTGTTTTTATTGTTGTTGCCTTTTTGTGGAGAAGATAAAGAAACCAGTTCAGGCCCTCTGGTTGTTTATGTCTGCAGCCAGTTGCTAGTGCTGCTCCCCTCCTTTGCTGGGTTCCTTTCTTGTTAATCTTTTCTCGGATACCTGATTTCTGAGCAGATGCTCTTTTTAATCTCATCTCATGTTAATTTTAAATATTTATTCATCAAATGTTCCCAGTCTCCAGTAAACTAGGAATTGGTTTTTGCATTGCTTTCATGGCACTCATTGGATTGTTGTCTCATAATTTACATGTCTGTCTCTTTCAAAGTATTGTTAGCTCAAAGGGAGCAAGGATTGTGTTTTGTCATCTCTACAGAACCAGTGTCTAAGCACAGAACATATTCTAGACACCTAATAGCTTTTGATTGAAGAAATAAGCAATCACAGAACATGACTGCAAAGTTGGAATCTTAGTGAATAGAAATTCAAGAAATTAAGACAGCAGAGAATGGAATAGTACTATTTTATTGGTTTGTAGAAGATTACATTAAAAAGAGAGTTATTTTCAGGGGGAAACAGGGTCTACCTATTCTTTCTCTTTCTCTTTAGATGAGTCTTATTAGACTGTGCATTATGACAAAGAAAAATTAAAGTCACCAGAGGTCAGAATTCTCTGCCTTTCTAATTCTTCATGAACGTCCATCCACATTCATGTTTGACCTAATATGTCCTCCTCTCTTTCCTATGGTTTTCTCTATTCTTCTGACTCTGAACTCTTAATTATATATCTCGTTCAAGCCTATCTCCTTTTTTGATGATGCTTTTAATATCTTTTATTCAGCTTACTGTATTTACTTCTCATCCTCCTACTCCCACCCTGTTCTAGCTTTTCCTTTGTGTTTTCTCCTTCATTCTTTAGTTTCAGAAAGTGCACAACTCAAAGTCATAGACTGTCTGTGAGTAGCTACTCTACTTCTCAAGATTTGTTTTCAAACTAAAGGGCTGGGGAAGGGGCTCCAATAATAATATATAGCTGTGCTATTGGCTTACTTAAAGCTTGGGACCTGCATTCCTATAAAATGAATCCTACCTGTGAGTTTTTTCCAGAACTCCAGTATGTATGATTTATATTGATTAACAAAGAACACACTTCAGTCCCTAACATTTTTTTGCCAAACCAGTAAAATCTAAGCCTTCAGAAGTATAGGAAGTATTAGAAAAGATGAACACAGAACCATAATTTTAGGCAAATCCCACCAGTTATGTATACCTCTCTAACGACTAATGAACAAGATTCTGTATGACCTCCTAGAGAGAGGTGAAATGGTTAGGAGTCCTGAAGTCAGAGAGCCTGATACCAACTCTCAGCTATGCTTTTACCTTTTGGTGACCTTTGACAAGGTGCATACTTTCTCTGTATCTCATTTGATTCATAGGATTGTGGGGAATATCAAATATATAAACTCATGTGAATTTCTTCACTGTTACATAGTAAGTACTTATTTAAATATGTTATTACTATTATTACTTTTTCTACTACAAAATATTTTTGATCTATTCTCTAGACTTTTTCTTAAGCAATTTCCTAGACCAACTATAATAGCACTGGCAAGAAATATGTTTCTAATTCTAAGAAAAATTTCCAAACTACAACTTACAATTTTGCTCTCATATTATTGGATAGCTATTGGTGTTTCTGAAATCAGAGGTCTTCAAAAAAAAATCAAAGATATTCAATGATTAATAGGGTTTGTCTTCTCAGACAGAACTGCTTCATAAATTTTCCTCTAACCAAAGGAATCTTCATCTGTTCTCTGAGCATAACTGGAATTTTTAGCAGCTGAATACTCTATTTACCTTAACATTGTCCTTTCCTAATCTAGCCCAGTCCTATGCCATCAAAACTGATACTGCCATAACAGTTGTAAGGCCCATTCATTCCATGGAGGACCCAGATACTGGTGATCTCCACTTTGCCTCTACTTGTGACAATGAAACCAAAGTCTATTGACAGTGATCTGTATTTCCACTTTGAGGAGCTAAAAAAACAGAAGATCAAATTAAATCTAAATTAAATAGAATAAAATCTATGATAAGGATGCGATTAGAAATCAATGAAATAGAAAATTAAAAACAGAAAAATAAAAAAGCCCAAGGTTGATTATGTGAAAAGACTAATAATATTGACAAATCTTATCAACAGCAAGATTAATAAAAAGAAAAAGAGAGGAAACACAAACTACCAACAACTGAAATAAAGAGGATATCACTAATGATCCTATGGACATTAAAAATAATAGAGAAATATTATAAACTATTTGATGGCAATAGATTTGACAGTTTTACTAAGTAGATTCCTTGGAAAACACAACGACTAAAACTGACCAAAAACAAAACAAAACAAAACAAAACAAAAAAACAAACTACACATGTAATCTATTAAAAAGGAACTGAGGGCTTCCCTGGTGGTGCAGTGGTTGAGAGTCTGCCTGCCGATGCAGGGGACAAGAGTTTGTGCCCTGGTCTGGGAAGATCCCATGTGCCGCGGAGCGGCTAGGCCCGTGAGCCATGGCCACTGAGCCTGTGCATCCGGAGTCTGTGCTCCGCAACGGGAGAGGCCACAACAGTGAGAGACCGTGTACCGCAAAAAAAAAAATGAGAAAGGAGAAGTTACAACAGACACCACAGAAATACAAAACTATAGTCCCTGATAGTTTCACTGGTGACTTCTACCAAATATTTAGAAAAATTCTAGTTATATACAAACTTTCACAAAATGGAGAAGCAAATACTTCTCATTTTATAAAGCTATGATAACTTTATGCAAGTTACTTGTTTTTTTTACACCTCATTTTCCTCATCCCCAAAATGGAAAATTGATATATCACAGAATTCTTGGAAAGATCAAAGAAATAACATGACAGTATGATAGCTATATCTGCCTGGAACACGGTTGGTGCTGTTCAATTTGAATTTTTATCTGTAAGTCTATTTCAGAGGGGAAGAATGAGACACCTGTAAACAGTACCCATATCTGGGTTTTTATTTCAAAATTTTGGTAGGCATATTGACAATTGATAATAAATTTTTCTTGTACATTTAGTATAGCTCCTTTCTCTCCTTTAGAAAAACTAAGAAAAATTTTTCCAAAAATTTCAATATCTTCATTTTATTTTCCATGAAAATAAAGAAGCATCTTTTTCTAACCTGTCTTTGCTTACTTCTTTCAACAGTATATTTGATTCTATTTATTCATCCTCAAGGCATTGTGATATTTGGCTTGTGCTAATTCAGGACTTATACTGATTTTACTTCAATAAGGTTTTCATTCATGTTTTTACTCCTGTTATGATTAAAATAAAGAGTCCAGAGTGTTAAGCAAATGTTGTTCAATGAGTTTCTTTACTGTTCTTTCATCCCTCATATCTGAATGGAAGGAGTAGCTCTTCCTTACCATATGCTTTTGCTTGGTTTGTTTTTCTTAATTGTCCTGAATCCATTTTGAGTTGGAATAAAAACATCATGTACCTAGTGTAGAGAGAGAAACTTTAAAGTCTCAGCAATTTCACTGATTTATGGTAAACACTAGGATACCAAATTATCTGCAAGATACTACTGCTGAAGTTCTTTGAAGTATATATATAATGAACACATTCCAGAAAGATACAGACATAGCTGGCTTCTAGTCCCTATACTAGTTATCTACAGTTGAACATACATATCTGTAATTGTTTGTCAATGTCTTACCTAAGTTAGATTATTACAGACACAATGACCTTGTTGGTAATTTTCTCTAAGATCCCTAAAAACTCAAAAGCACTGAAAAAATATTT
This sequence comes from Lipotes vexillifer, assembly GCF_000442215.2. NCBI lineage: Eukaryota > Metazoa > Chordata > Mammalia > Artiodactyla > Lipotidae > Lipotes > Lipotes vexillifer. The sequence goes on from NW_006787791.1 coordinate 1,044,001, forward strand.
TAACATTCCT
>NW_006787791.1:1044020-1047976 GCF_000442215.2 Lipotes vexillifer
GCTGCTTCTATGAAAAAATGTATAGCTTAATGTTGTATATAAATTGTGCCTCTTTAATCTTGCTATCATTGCCTTCATTACTGATAACTTTCTCCCATGAAGTTGTGTGGAAGGGATAAAGGGGAAGTGAACCTGAAATTTCACCAAAGGTGAGAGAGTTCATAGCCAATAATGTGCCTTTTCATATTTGATTTAATCCTCACAATAAAACTTAAAGACAAATGTTAATGAAAATTCTATAGCAAAAAAAGTGGCAAAGAGAAGTCAGTCCACCTGCTTAAAATCACACAGCCTTAAAGGGAAGGATCAGGGTTCAAAGTTAGGCCTTTTTGACTCTGGAGTTTATAATACTTTTTTTCTAAATCACTACTTGTTTGGAGGACTTTGAAAAAATGATACTGAATTATAGTAGACCCAGCAATAACTCTCTGTTTCATGCTGTGTCAAATGATATCTTTGTGATATATAAAACAACATGGCATAACTGCCATACAGTCATTTTAAAATATTTTTAAAGCCACCACAAAATTGCTTTTCATAATTTCTATTGTGAATAATGGCAAAGGGATTAACTCTTGAAGTGTTAAATTATATGTATACCCATGCTGTGTGTGTATTCGTGTAAAATCTATTTTATGTAAAATAGATAATATGGAGATCTAATACATTTCAAATGCCATTGTTTTCACTAGACTGAACTGTCATCTGTTCTAATAACATGAAACTCTTATTCTACTGCAGTATCACAAACAGCTACACTATGTTTTTCTGACAAGCTCTATTTTTATTTTATGCTTCATTTTTGAAACTTCAAAAAATGATACCAATTCTTTTCAAGACAGTGTGTTCAACACAGTGAGACAAACATTGCTTTTTTTTTTTTTTTTCCTGAGTAGAAGAATTATAGGTGATATAATTCTGATATAAACTTTATCTCTGCTCGTAACACAGAAGCTTGTAGAATACCTTGATAGTTATGCAAACATGTTAGATTTCAGTCAAAAATTGTCATGCTATATATCCATGAATACATTCATATTTGGGAAGTATATTTCCTCATTTATAATTCAGGTTTTTAAATATTGTGGTTCCTGCTTCAAGTCTCTTGAAAAAACTCTCTTTTATTTTTATGTATGCATGTATACATGCATGTGCACATATAGGTAATTATAAAGTATTCTTTTATTCTGGGCAAAACAGTGTTTGTGAGTCATTTTATGGAGACTACTGGTTCTTTTTTTTGTTTGATTTTTTTAACTTTCTACTCCTGTTCAGTCTGGCTGTCTGGATTGAAAATCATCTATGTCTTTACTTTTGTTACTCAGCCTATGTCTGTATAAGGCTAATAATACAAATGCAAACTGAAAAAGTATCTGAATTATGAAAATAAATAGAGACTACATGAAATTAAAAATGAATATTTACAAAAATGTACATTATTTTTTCATTAAAATCTCCATGTGCATTAAGCAAATCTATAATCATCTATGTATTTGTATGTATGCATATATAAATACACATATATAAAATAGCTATGAATGCTAATATTTATCAAGCAGTTACTATGTGATGGGTACAAATTCAGGTTATGTACAGCAGAAATCTATGTAATTTGGAAAACCTTTAAAAACAAAAATAATACAAAATAACAAATATAAAGTAGGAAAGTAAATATTTACTTAGGGTAAGAAAAAAATTACTACCATTACATAATTTAAAAAATGAAACCAAGCCATAAAAGGTGCCAAATCCAAAAAAAAATTATATTTTATTAAAATACCTATATATAATCCTATTTTTTCTGATTACATGTTATTTGACCATCTCTTCATACAACGATTTTGTCACTTATTTTATAAATAGAATAGAAAGATAATTCAGTCTTTCTACTAGGCTGGTAGATTTTTTTTTTTTGTCTGATAGTTTAGAAAAGATTCTCTCAGCCTCACAATTTATGGTAATGCCATATAACTTTTTGGATTGTTTTCAAATTTAAGAAAACTTTTATCAGGTTTCTTTTATATATTATTGTAAGATTTCAGAGTATTTCAGGTATTCTTTTGGAGTGACTCATCTTCAATACTTTAAATTGACAATACTCATTAAACAATTTGTCATTCATGTCCCCTCACTGCAGTGGCTTATTATGAATATGTTATCTTTGTAAATATCAGTATTTTATGTGAAAACAGTAAAAAATTTAAATCTTTTCCAATGTGAAAAATATTTGTTAAATAGATTAGCAAATAATTCAAAACTATACTACTTCTATTCAAAATGTATCTTCCACTTAATGAACTGCTGATTTTAGAATAATCTAAAAAATTATTGCACTTTACTTCTCATTGCTAGAAAAATTTCTACTGATTTTATACAACAGATGCAAAAATTATTTTACTGTATATAATTCATTTGTAATTATATATACTTCTCTATCAAGTGTATTTCTGACAGGAGGAACGACTCCATTTGACTTGGCATCTAAAAAACTGAGTTCTCTGCTTACAGTTGTACATGTTTGGTGATTGGAAGAATCATTCACTAATTTGATTCTGGCTTTTTATGTTTCAGTTCTCAATTTCCCTCCACACTCCACATGCTTCTTTTGCATTCAGAGGACATTTTCCATATTAGGACTCAGTCTCTGGCCCTGCTTCTTTAGGTCAAAATGCTGAGTTAGTTTTCAGAGTGAGCAGTAGCAACAGTTTTCTTGGAAGCCATTTCTACATTTTCATGATTAACATATCTACCATGACTTCTGTGCCTAACAATATCTAACTGTATAGAAAATGACTACAAACCACTAGAGTATATCTCTGGAACCCAGACACAGTATAGTCTCAACTCAACATCTGTCTAGTGAAATCTCCCAGCAGTAGTTGTCACTCTAATGCCATCATAGAAAAGAGAAAGTATCACGAATGTGAGAAGACTGAGTGGAAAAAGTCATTGGTATTCATTAATTATGGGTAAATTTTTTTTTGTTTCAAATTTTCCAAAAATCATAACCATTGGAACATATTGCCAAGGCCTCTTTATGGGACGTGACGTATACTAATTTTCATGATTGCATTACTCTCTAGTGCTATTTCACATAAATTATTTGATCCAAGATTAACAGAAATTTTTGAGGTGTAAACAATTTTAGTCTCTAAAATGAGAGGAGAAAACTGAGAAAGAAAGAGATGAATAAACTTTCTCAAGATTACAACTAGAACCCAGGCAACCTGAGTCAGAAGTTTGCTCTCCTATACCTCTCAGGCATTTTTATTTGGATAGAAAAAAGTAATTTCAGAAGGTGTCAGTGTCTATAATTGGTCTTGCATCTAATCAGCTTACCCAGTGATTGTTTTAAGCTTCATTTAGGTTTTTATTCTCTTTACTCGCACAAAACTGAATGGTGTGTAAGGCCTGAATTTGGCCTTATCCTAAGCAATCCTGTTATCTTTAACAGCGATAACAACTATAAAAGTGGCAGACACAAAGCTAGTTCAATGAAGAGCAGAATCAATGTTAGGATACATTTTGATATAGAGCAATGTAAATAAAGGAATTACAGATACATGCATCAGAACAGATAAACCTAATGAAGATAATATTTATCATTAGAAGGAAATTGTGAAAGTTTTTACACAGTATGATTCCATTTATATGAAGTTCAAAATATACAGTATGTGGGTATGTGTGTATGTATCTGTGAAGAAAGCAAGAAAATGAACATGATAACCACAAAATTTAGAGTAGATATGGTACCCTAAATGGTAAGGTACCTTGAATCATGGAAGGGCACAAAGGGAACTCCAAAGTTATTGGTGGTACTTATTTTATCTTTCTTTCTTATGCCTTTGAAATATATTTAAATATCTTAGCTATTAAGTATTTAATTAAAACAATCAACACATTTCAATGGGATTAGAAATAACCAGGTAGATAGTAGAATAGTTTCAGTGTAGGGA
>NW_006787791.1:1048049-1074845 GCF_000442215.2 Lipotes vexillifer
TGTAGGGAAGACCAAGCCAAAAGTATATAAACAGGAGTAGAAGAATCAGGTGAAGTTGGAGGCTTGAAAAAAAAGTATTCAGGCTGGACATTTTTATTCTGTGGATGTCTTCATGGAAGAGCACATCTAAATGTAGGTCAGAATTTGTGAGTGTGGACTCATTGAAAAGGCCAAGTGAGGTAAATGCATCAATGACCAGTGTCCAAGTTGAGTCAAATCTCCTCAATACAGAATGAGATAAGAATGGCTCCATGATTAGTACTGTTGGAGTGGCAAGTGTTTGAGGGCAATCCAGGGAACCAGAGGGCTAATACTGCAATGTTTGGCAGCATTTCAGTCTTTTTCAGCAGATATATGTCAGATTTTTACTATCAGCCAGAAATTGTGCCAGGCCCTGTACTAAGATATTGAGCAAACAGCCACATGGATACTGTGATTTTCAAAAGTACAGATTCTCTTGCCCTTCAGGAAACATGCTTCAGAATAAGAGATGGAGAACATGATAAAAATCTGGTTTCTAAATTACTGGGGCACCAAAAATAAAACCACTCCAATTTGGCAAAACTGAGTTATAGGATGGAGATCCCAATTACAGGGCAGTTATTATTAAAAACTCAGCAATTGAGGGCTAGAAATTTAAGCTAGAATTCCGTTCATTGGTTAAGTACGGTAAGAAGATTAGAGAAACAACAGCAATGTGATAATTGAAGAAGGAAAACCTCTTCTTTGAGTTTATAAACAGAAGGCTAAAAAAGATGATTTTGTCTGGGATTAAAACAAAGAATACGTTGTCATAAAAGACATGTAGGAATGAAGTGGTTTTCTTTGATAAGAAAAAGTTGTTATACTACTTACATATTTTGTGTGTAGTAATGAGGGTAGGGGCAGGAGAATTTAAAGAATGTTATAACCATGAATTGAAACCAACTTCACTTAAAATATGTAAAACTTTGAATTTAAGTTTAAAAAACCAACTTTATAGGTATTATAAGTGAAAAGATCACTTTAGCAATATTTCATGTAAAATTAGCTGGATATTTTAAATGGAACACAAGTTAAAAACAGTAGTTTATTCATAAGACAATGAAATCAGATCCACAGTGTCAGTAGTCACATCTGCCTCTGTGATTTCATAGATTATTTTTTTCTTATGACTATATTAATATAGGGACATTTTTGGTTTATGTTCATTGATGTACTAAATGTTCATCTTATTCAGTGACATGTGAGGCTAGTATAATAATCTACCATAGTTTCTGGTACATAATTTGCTAATATTTCTTTGCACTTTCTTGCTCACTCTTCACATTTCTCTGCCTGGCTCTGTGCCCAGGGTGGCTGATCTTTGTGGATTGTGTCAGTGAGCAATTCTGCTTCTGGCTTCTGGTTGCATTTAACTAATAAGAGGTATCAACAGGAGATCAGAAGGAAGGAGGATAGATGAACAGGCCTTTAATTTCTTAACTCCCTCCAACTGGGTCACTTTGGTCTCTACCAAAGTCCACAGCTCTGGCCAAGCATCTCTCTCCTACAACTAAAACTATGCTCACTCGGTGGCAGTAACCACTCTGTCCTCTTGTCCCTTCAGGCCTAAAGGAAGTAAGAGCTCTTCTCTGTTGCAAGCCCCAGAATGCTTCACCAATTCTTACTTGTTTTATATAACACTGCCCACACTTTGTAACAGTCCCTTTTAAACCCTCCTCAATTACCTACTTGAAAATGACATCTAATTCTTTCCAGAATCCTATTTGTTACACAAAATAACCAAAAGTTATTATTTGAATGAAGTTTACTTTTAAGATTAAATGAGATAGAAGCCCCGGTTTATTTGTATCGGTCAACCTACACCTGAGGTAACTATTTAGTTCTGGAGGTCAGTTTCAACAGGAAAGAGGTGTAATATGGTGGATGAAAGAAGGGACCCCAGAACACCAAAAGCACAGGCAAAATTTTGCTTTTTTAATGTATATTTCCCTTGATAAAAGGCAAAATATTTTTAATGCCTACAATTATCCAGTGATAAAATAGCAACTCTTTGAAGTAATGCATACCCTTTCATTGAAAATGTTCAGGCAGAGACCCAATTACCATTGTCAGGGCTGTCTGAGGAATATTGCCATATTAGGTACAAGTTAAACTTCATAGGTTCTCAGATCTCTTATTATTCTGAGTTGTTTTTATTTTAAGGGACCATTTGCATGTTCTTCTAGAACAGACTACAGAACAGCATTCTCCCACTACAGAAATGTGGGAGAATGCTCCCAATAACCCTAATTATAATATGATATAATTCAAGCCTTTGAGCATAAAAATCCAATTCCCAGGTTACACAATTGCAAGGTTAGAGCTATTGCAATACCTCATTGTTTTCCATACCATTTTGACTCTTAAAAAAATAAGTAGACTATATCACATTATATTAAAAGAGTGTAGAAACCAGGAGGCGGAAGACAGTTGGAAATTTGCAGGTATTGAAGGAAAAGGGAGAGGAAAAAACCTAATGTTTCTGTTATATTATTACAAAGTCAGTGATTTCATACATTGGTTTTAAATATTTATCAGATTAATAATGATTTTCTAAAATTTGGATTCTAATTACACTTAGTTTTTTTCTTTTCTTTAAAAAATGGACTCATTTGGCCTTGTATCTCACTCTTTAAAACTCCATATGCCAAATCCAAGAAACAGAGTTCAGTGTATGTTTTGAACAAGTATGTTTCTAACCTCATGATTTAAGAAGGAAACCTGCCTTCTCTTGCTGTCAAAAGCAGCATTCTTTTTCTGGGTTTATGCAGTGAACTTATGCAAGATTTCAATATCACCTAAATCACTGGGGCATGCTGCCATCAAGTTAAAAATCATATTTTACACAATCGTGCTTTCTTTCAAAAAAAATTAGAAAACAATGAAGTTACCTTACATTATGGGGAGACTCTTAAGAAATGGAATCAATGAAAGAGATCAAGGTCTGTCTAGTTGCAGTTATAAAACCTATCAGCCTCTTAAATATCCCAAGTGTCAAAAATGAGGGAAGGTAGACAGCTTTACCTCCAGAGATATCGTGACCTTTCTCACTGGGTGGTTCCCTTTGCCTTCATGAAATCCAGGTCGGAGATGTCTGGAATTGCAACCTTTTAAAACTAAAGCACATTTTTCATTACTTAACTCAGGGTCCCGAAATACAGTCTTGTGGGATATTTCTCTGTGAGTGCTAATTTGTTGTTTTGTTGTTTTGATGGAAACCTGTCAGGTGGGCTTCTCTCTCTCTACTTCCTCTACACGGATTTATTGGTAGGAAGAAGATGCAATGGCAGTGGCAACTTTTTCCATTTAAGCTTCACAGATATAGTGCACACAATTTCCAGTGATTAAACAGAATGCAACTGACAGACTGCTGGCCGGCAAACTTTCATTACTGAATCATGGAGAGGAGATGACACAATTTTTAATGGCATCGGCTTTTCCTTTCTTGGTTATTTAGGTCACAAGTGATTACAATTTTGGTATCTCCAACCTTATTCCCATTTGGATATATAAAAATCATCTAAGTTGGCACCCCAAATGTCAAACCTTGATAGGCAGCTTTAGTTTCAGAGTGATAGATGGTCAAATGAGAGATCCTACAAGTAAAGTATGTTTGGAGAAGTATGCAGGGAAAACTTCAAGTACTTACCCAAACTCTACCTGATGCCTTTTGGGAATAAATATTGTGTTTAATTATTTTTCACAGAAGAAAATGAGTCAGACACATTTTAACACATAGATAACAAGGGTGGGATTAATAATAGATCTTACGTCTACCCCTAACCTTCAGTCCATTTGTGTTTCTGCCTAAGTGCTTTTAGTTACTGGCAGAGCCAACAAAGGTACTGGCCTAAAATGGGCAGAGGCAGAATTTAGGGGCACACGCCTATGGCAATTCAATTTGATTTGACTCAAGTCTTGTTAATGCATTATGAACCAAGATCTCGGGAATTAAATTCAAGGAAAGTGATCCCTGAGTTTCTGTTGCTGCCTTGATCTCCAGTGCTTAACGAGCCTACACTGAAAAATTTTAGATATCTAGCTTTAAGGGGCTTTGCTTGAAATTAGAATTAATATTTTTGACTATTTGGAGCTGCCAAATGATTTTCTTAGGCATCTAGTTACCCACAGAGATTTTAGGCAAGTAGGCCTTATTCTTCTTTGCATCAGGGTAGGAATATTGAAAGGCCATTGAAAAATATTTTTAAGTGTACACATTTTAGAAATTGTAATTTAACAATATGATTCAACTCAGAATTTCTAGGCATCTGCTATGTTTAGGTTCTCTGTTAGGTATGGAAATAAAGGATAAAAATTTTAACTAGGTAAATAATTTTCTTTTTTCTCCTCAAGGAAAGCATTAATAATTGTAGAATAAAAACAAATGCTATCAGTTCTATAATAAATATACAATCCATGTACTCTGTTATACAAGAGGAGAAAAAAATATTTCCATGTGTTCACACACCAACTCACCCAGACCCATTATTTTTTCTTTGAGTATTGTGGAAAATTCCACATATCCTAGCCTAGAAGAATAAGAACATGTGCCTAGTTGGACACTAAGGTGACTTTAATCTGTGGGAAGGTAACCAGGGTGCGATGATTAACTGAATACTCCAATAATAATATGCATGAATATGAGTTTGTATGAGCAAAGTTTCCCCACATCAATCCATACAAAGAGGTATGTAGTTAAACATTGTGGATATTATCTCCAAAAGACTTAGTCATCTAAGTAGTTAGTGGACAAAGCCCTGTTCTTTACAGAGTATTATAGGCCAAATAAATATGATTATATTCAATAGAAATGGTATTTATAATTTCAACTCTAGTTTTCACAAAGGTAAATAGGCATATGAACAATATCTTAACTGAGAAAATGGAACCTGTCTTCATGTTTCTAGGTCATACATACTTAGAAAAAAAGGAAGATTTAAGACTTTAAAGGTTAACATATCTGTTTCTTATATGGGATTAACAGTGAATTCTTTTGAAACATGGTAGCATTCTATCTGGAAGGAATAAAGCCATATTCACTCTAAGACATGCAAAGTTTATAATCCCCCTTTGGTTTCCTAGCCCCAGGTTAACCTAGTGGAAAAGAAATACTATTGGCGAAGGAGGTTAACTTAGAACCATACTGATGGTTACAAAAATGTCCTTTCCATGATGCCCCTGTACCTCTCTTAATATTAGGCTAGTTAGACTGGACACCTTTATAGCGGAGGGAACAGAAGCAAACAAAAGTACTCAGTACCAGCCAAGTCATGCAGACAATGACCAAAAAAGTTTAAGTGCAAAGATGGTACCTAAGCTAGCAATCATAACAATCACCATAACAACAGCCAAATCACTCTGGAGAGATAGTATTTAATATGTTAATCCTACATTAATCCTACTATTAGGTAGATTGTTTAGACTTGAAGCTAGCATTCACCTCAATTTGAGGCCAGGGAAAGCTTGAAGAAATTGCCCAAATGACTCCAAAATGTGGGTGGAGAATTGGGATGAGGATATTAAGAAACACAATAATGTTGCATATTATTGGCTCAATTTAAAAAAATCTAGCACCTAAATTAAAGTTAAATGCAGAGTAATTTACATGGAGGAGTATTAGTTTAGATAACATTTGTTTTGAACCTGCCGCCGAGACTTCCCACACTGGATAAAACTCTTCAAATGTGGGTACATAGGCAAAGTTTGGAGAAGAAACATTAGACCCAAATACATTTGGGAAGAATAACTTGAAAGCGGCCTTACTGAGTTATACACAGAAGTTAGATGTGAGAGAAAGAGAGGAGAGACAAAGACAGAGACAGACCAAGTGACCCAGAAAGAGAAAGAGGGAGAGAGAGTGTGAGTCATGGGACATGCAGGGGCCTCATTGTGCTAATGAAGTCACATGATAGAGGAGCATCACAGAAAAGCTGTCACTCAATCCACCAATGTAGGCTCACTGTCCTCAAGGACTGGATGAGTGCCAGCACTCTGTTCTTTACCATGATCCTCTCTTGAACCAAATGCCACATCCTGCAAAAATATATGGGCAGGAGAGAAGTTCTGAATAGGATTGTTTTTAACTGAAATGCCTAATAAATGACAGAAATGACTGACTTTTCCCAGAAGTTAGTATTTGACATAGAAATTGAGCTCTATAAAAATAAAGTTTTGTTTTTTGCATACCTGAATTTCTGTGGAATTTATACCTTTTCTGTCCTTTTCCTGGGATTTTTGATCCATATAGGCTCAAGGAGAAAATTCCATTATCCAGTAGCACCTATAACTGGAGACACCCAAGTTCCTGTACTTTGATTAAAGATAACTGAGTCTATAAACCTTTACAGAAGGTAATAAATACTTCTTCATATCTACTTATATTAATTAAATATTTATTTATATCTACTTATTGCTACCAAGTTTTAGATATTACCAAGTGTTAACACCATTTTTGTGTAAGGGCTAATTTTTTCTTTATTTTATAATTTGTTTTCTAGGTATTTATTTTATAATAACACTGTTTTTCATTCATAATTAATTCAACAATATAATTAAACTCAGCATTTCTAAACATCTACTATGTGCAAGTTCTCTGCTAACATTTATTACGTGCTAGAAACTATGCCAGGTACAAAGGATACAAGGGTAAAAGTTTTTCTCCTTAAATGAGTTACCATTCTAAAATATGCCTCTTTTATAATGAAAATGCTGTTTCATTATATATATTATAAACAAGTAGATGGCGAGAGAGGTAAAAAGAGATTACAAGAGCTTCCTTATACTGGAGCAGTAGGCAAAGGTCTACTAGGTCTCGCCTTTTCTCTCTGCTGCTACTAAGCTGATCCTTGGCATTCTTCCTTGGAACTATGTTTTGTTTTGTTTTGTTTTGTTTTTGCGGTGCGCGGGCCTCTCACTGCTGTGGCTCCTCCCGCCGCGGAGCACGGGCTCCGGACGCGCAGGCTCAGCAGCCATGGCTCACGGGCCCAGCCGCTCCGCGGCATGTGGGATCTTCCCGGACCAGGGCACGAACCTGTGTCCCCTGCATTGGCAGGCGGACTCCCAACCACTGCGCCACCAGGGAGGCCCGGAACTATGTTTTTTTGAGTATAATCTCTGCTCTCGAAACAACTCATTTTAAGCTTGGTTTTCTTGAATGCCACAATAACTTACAACTAGAGTGAGAGTAATATATATATATATAAAACAGTTAAAGATTAGTTTCATATTAAGTAAATTAGCATAAATTAACAAGTTAAATTCAATGAGGACAGTTTTGATTTTGATCAAAGAACTGAATTTGAATTCCCCACAAACCAAGTGTTATAGGCCGATTTCTAAAGATGATACCTGCTACATTCCTATGCCCTGTTTATTCAGTCAAACACTAATCTAAATACTATATTGAAGGAATTTTGCAGAGGTAATTAATCGCAATTCAGTTGATCTTAAAATACAGATATTATCTTTGTAAGCCCATTGAGCCCATTGAGTGAGTCTTTTCAAAGCAGAGAGTTTTTTCTGGCTGACCTCGAAAAAGGAAGTCAATTAAAGATGATACCAACAGATGGAGAGATATACCATGTTCTTGGATTGGAAGTATCAACATTGTGAAAATGACTATACTGCCCAAAGCAATCTACAGATTCAATGCAATCCCTATCAAACTACCACTGGGATTTTTCACAGAACTAGAACAAAAAATTTCACAATGTGTATGGAAACACAAAAGATCCTGAAAAACCAAAGCAATCTTGATAAAGAAAAATGGAGCTGGAGGAATCAGGCTCCCAGACTTCAGACTATAGTACAAAGCTACAGTAATCAAGACAGTATGGTACTGGAACAAAAGCAGAAATGTAGATCAACAGAGCAGGATAGAAACCCCAGAGATAAACCCATGCACATATGGTCACCTTATCTTTGATAAAGGAGGCAAGAATATACAATGGAGAAAAGACAGCCTCTTCAGCAAGTGGTGCTGGGAAAACTGGACAGCTACATGTAAAAGAATGAAATCATAACACTCCCTAACACCGTACACAAAAATAAACTCAAAATGGATTAAAGACCTAAATATAATGCCAGACACTCTAAAACTCTTAGAGGAAAACATAGGCAGAACACTCCATGACATAAAGCACAGCAAGATCCTTTTTGACCCACGTCCTAGAGAAATGGAAATAAAAAAAAAAAAAACAACAAAGGGGACCTAATGAAACTTAAAAGCTTTTGCACAGCAAAGGAAACCATAAACAAGATGAAAAGACAACCCTCAGAGTGGGAGAAAATATTTTCAAACAAAGCAACAGACAAAGGATTAATCTCCAAAGTATACAAGCAGCTCATGCAGCTCAATATCAAAAAAATAACCCAATCCAAAACTGGGCAGAAGACCTAAATAGACATTTCTCCAATGAAGATATACAGATTGCCAAAAAACACATGAAAGGATGCTCAACATCACTAATCATTAGAGAAATGCAAATCAAAACTACAATGAGGTATCACCTCACACCAGTCAGAATGGGCCTCATCAAAAACTCTACAAACAATAAATGCTGGAGAGGGTGTGGAGAAAAAGGAACCCTCTTGCACCACTGGTGGGAATGTAAGTTGATACAGCCATTATGGAGAACAATATGGAAGTTCTTTAAAAAGCTAAAAATAGAACTACCATATGACCCAGTAATCCCACTACTGGGCATATACCCTGAGAAAACCATACTTCAAAAAGAGTCATGTACCACAATATTCATTGCAGCACTATTTACAATAGCTAGGACATGGAAGAAACCTAAGTGTCCATCGACAGATGAATGGATAAAGAAGATGTGGCACATATATACAATGGAATATTACTCAGCCTTAAAAAGAAATGAAATTGAGTTATTTGCAGTGGGGTGGATGGACCTAGAAACTGTTATACAGAGTGAAGTAAGTCACAAGGAGAAAAACAAATACCGTATACTAACACATCTATATGGAATCTAAAAAAATAAAATAAAACGTTCTGAAGAACCTAGGGGCAGGACAGGAATAAAGACACAGATGTAGAGGATGGACTTGAGGACATGGAGAGGGAGAAGGGTAAGCTGGGATGAAGTGAGAGAATGGCATGGACATGTATACACTATCAAATGTAAAATAGATAGCTAGTAGGAAGCAGCCGTATAGCACAGGGAGATCAGATCAGCTCGGTTGTTTGTGACCACATAGAGAGGTGGGATAGGCAGGGTGGGAGGGAGGGAGACACAAGAGGGAAGAGATATGGGAACATATGTATATGTATAACTGATTCACTTTGTTATAAAGCAGAAACTAACACATCATTGTAAAGCAATTATACTCCAATAAAGATGTTTAAAAAAAAAGATTTGGAGCATGAGAAGAATGGCTTTGAAAATGGAGGTGACTAGGTGCCAATGAATGTAGCAGTGCTAGAATCCTAGGGCAGCCCCAAGCTCACAGGTAGCAAGGAAACAAACACCTTAGCTCTATAACCATGAGGAACTGCATTCTGCCAACAATTTCAATGAGCTTGGAAGTGGATTCTCCACCAGAGCCTTCAGATAAGGTCTCAGGCCAGCCAATAGCTAGAGACCAGAAAGAAAGAACCCATCCATAGCACGCTAGATTCTGACCTACAGAAATTTGAAAAGTTTGAGTTTTAAGCCACTGTTTGTGGTAGTTTGTTATACATCAGTAGAAAACTAATACACCAGGAAATCTTATTCAATTAAAATAGAAGTGCTGAGAGTCAGTCTCTTCATGTACAAAATGGAGGAAGTTACAGGACATACAGGTTTATTGTGATACTTGAATGGGTGAGGAAAAAATGCTTAGTAGAGAGTGAAATCTAATGAAAAGATTATTGTCATTATTAATAGACCATCCACAAGGCATAAATAGCAGTATTCAGAGTCTAGTTTTGCCTATAGCTGTTGCTAATTTTCACAATGACTAGTCATATATTCCTTTCTATTCCTGTTTGGGGGTCCTTTTGTGCAATCCTGTGGGATTCCCATATGTTTCTTTGAGCCTTCCAGTTAGAATTGCTATTTCTTTAAGTGTCTAACAAGTATGAATATTAAAATTTTTAATCTCCTTTTTGCATTCCTCTTTAAAAGTTTTTAATAGTGATTTTGTCCATTCCTATTTCTATTCAGGTAGTTAAGGACACAGTCCTGGTTTTCTGTATCTTCAGCAGACAAATTAGGCTTATACAACTATGGATAAGCCAGTTTATCATGAGACCTTCCATAGTTATGCAAAGGAATGGGCCAATTCCCCTTATATCTTTACATAGAAATCTACCATGCTCACAGCTGACTTCGTGGAAGCTGACTTTTCTCTACAAGTAGACATTAAAATTTTTCAAGGGTTTCTGGTGGTAGGGTACAAAAAACAATGAGAGTGAGATGATGATTACCTGATGTAGGAAGGACTATGTATTCAAACTGGTATCCTGACTCCATGTGAAAAGTATAATATTTGGCAGCCTTGGCAAGGTTTTTTAAATATTATTTCATAAATATTATATTATACTTATATGCCTCACAAAAAAGCATACATGTTTTATGATTGTAAATCAATCTGTTTTAGTCTAAAATTGTAAAATTAGAACGTTATAAACATATGTGTAAAACTGTTTGGATTGAGCCAAAAGTTTTGGTCCTGCTGCTTGAGAGGAAATGAAGTGATTCTCAATACAGATCCCATTCACCATAGCCAGCTGACTTCATTCTTGTTCATCAAGTGATTTTATTCATATATATTATTTCTAGAAACATGTGACTAATTCCACTAATCCAAAAGTATTTTTAAAATCATGTGTGCTGAACTTCTATCCCAAATATGAATAATATATCTATTTCTAAATAATGCCTGGAAATAACCCTCTAGGGAATGAGGAGCAAACATTGGACCATTTGTATTTTCTCTTCTTAAATTAATCTTGTATTTGTAAATTTAAACAGTCTCTAAATTAGAACAAAATATCTGAATGCTTTTAGAATGTTAAATCTTAACCAAAATATTCCTATAGATTCCCAAATGTCTCTCTATATTTTCAGAAACTGTCTGAGGAGACAGAGACATATCTTCAAAACTCTGTGACCTGTAAGACTGCTAGACCTTTGAGAGATTGTAAAGTTATGCCACAAAGAAGCAGACACATATCAAGAATGCCTAGACAGCTGGTCTGCACTATTTGCCAATTACTGTGTCTGAGATTGCAGTCTGGCCATCATGTACAGAATTGCTGTGCCTGATATTATCTTTTATAGTGTGACAGTTTTGAAAAAGTTGGCCTAATAGTCAATTAAATTTCCAACTGTGAGAACTCATTGATTTGACGAACTTATATCATCGAGCTTATTCTCTGATTTATTTCACAATTTCTTGCCGATTGGCAATCATTAATTCCATGTATTGATGAATTTTTTCTGGCTGCAGACTCAGTTTTCCAATTTGGAGGAGGCTAACTAACCCAAAAAACCTAGGACCCAGGATTATCTTGGTTTACATTAAATGGGAAAGCATGATTATGAGGTAAAAAATGTGAAAACAAGAGAGAGTAGTACAAATATTCCTCTTTGAACATTTACATAGTTCAGTGGAAAAAGGATATAGCTATCACTTTCTTGACATCATGCCACAATATTTTTCTTGCGTGTCTGAAACTATGCACTGATTAGTATTTTTTACAGTTGTTCCAGTAAGTTTTCATCTCTATGTGTTTTTCTGCTGCTGTTTATATAAAGAAGCAAAACATATGCAAATAATATTCAAAATATCAATTGCTGATGACCCTGAAATTGTGAAAGGCAATACTACATTTGATTATTCCAGCATTTCAACTGCATTTACTGCTGTGGACCAAATGCAGAAGAAACATTAGCTCATGAGTTCTTCAATTATTAACCATATTTCCTACTATTTGGAATGAAAATGGTGGATTAATTACAATGATAAGGGAAGGAGAATGACTTTTATCTCCTTGTGTTGTTCCTTCTTAGCCCAGTGGCTGCTTATATTTTAATTTGAATGAATGAGCAACTTTCACACCAGAGAAAACTTATCATTATGCAAGAAAATCACATATAATGAAAAACCAAAAAGAACTCTCCTTAACCATCATTGATACCACGTAGGGCATATCAACGCTGGATGGTTGCATAGATTGCTTGTTCACATCACTTCTCTGTTGAAAATTCATTTTCTGTGAGGTAAACACTAATTTCTTTTTTAAAAAAATTTATTGGATTATAATTCATTTACAATGTTGTGTTAGTTTCTGCTGTACAGCAAAGTGAATCAGTTACACATATACATATATCAATTCTTTTAATGACATTAAAACTATTTCATAGGCTAGTACAAACCTACCATATTTCTTTTTTCAGAATTGAATCAGTGATTTACTCCTTTTTCTGACTCTTCTGTAAATTATGACCTTCCAAATGCCTCATTTACTTTATACTGTCTTCCTAATACCTTTGTTAATGGTGTTTCTTTGATCTGTAGAGCACTTTCTGTCAATCTTTTGCCTATCTCTTCATGTAATAGTCTTAAACTACTATTTCAAGATAAAATTTAAATACTACTATCCATCTGAAGCTTTCCCTAATTCCTCAAGACAGAATTTTTTGGGTGATCCCATCATTTCTACAGACATCCATCATTAAGATCATTCTATATTATATATAAATTTCTATTTTTCTGGCTCATTCATTAGAAGAAAGAGTTTTTAGGTCAGGAAATATGTTTTATTCATCTCGTGCACTTTTCTTTATCAATTATAGTGCAAACAAACCCTTTCTAACAGTAAGACATAAGATCCAAAGGTACAATTGCATGAGTAATACAGGGACTTATTTCTCTTGCCTGATATAGTCCAGCTGGCCAGGTGGCTGTGCTCTGTGAAATCATTAAGGGACCCAGGAATTTTTCATTGCTTTATTATGCTTGCTCCATGATTGTGGCTGATGGTGGCTCCTATCTTCTTTCCTTTCTGAAGAAAGGAAAAAGAGGCAGTACTGGGAAAGAAGATTTTTTATAGATGACCTGGAAGTTGCGCACAATACACACACAATTTATGCTCACATCTATTGGTTTAAATTCGGTCTCAGGGCTATACTCAGCCACAAGATAGACTAGGAAATGTTAGTCAGGTGGTCAGGCGCCAGACAAAATCCTGATGTGTGGGGTGGATTTTATTGATAAAAAGAAGAACAGGATAATGGATACAGGGGAATGATTAGCAGTCTTTCCCAATGTACCCAAATGGAGTATTTAGCATATAATAGGAGGTGAGTGGTTATTGTTTAATAAGTGAATGAATGAACAAGTGAATGGAACTGCATATGGAAATTAGTATAAAAAGGAGACTATATTTTCTAGATATTTAAAGAAATATTGAACATTGAACAGATTCTATACCTTAGAATTTGCAATATTTCATGTGAATACAATTATAGTGATTCATTTCAATGGGACTTATTTACATGTGCCAAAACCTTACCTGCCAAAACAATAAGATCTCTCAAAACCAAAAGGGTTTTGTATTTGTATAATTTTGTTGGAGTGACCTAGTTTAGACAAGATATTGAACTTTTCATGGCACTGTAGGTATTTTGTATTTAGCATTTTGAATGTCATCTTAATTAACTTTAGTGGAAACTGAGAAGGTGAGAGATACTACAAAAATCTAGAAGTTTCTAAAATCCAACTAATAAATTAATAATTTGTTTTCTCCTTCTGAGAATAAAGAATGATTATATGACCTTAATTATGCATTAATTATATACTTTAGTTATAATTACCTAAGCATTTATAAATCTACTCTATTATATTATATTTGGAATATTAAGATTTTGTCATCACTTGAGGTACTCTTAAAACAGCTTACTTTTCTGCCTTGATGAAGTCAGGTGGGGAAGTAAATGCAGATAATTAAATAAACTTACTTTTAAAATGCTTTATTTTTAAATAAGAATCAAAACAAATATACCTGTGATTTGTAGTATCTATAAACACTAGATGGAGCTCTATCACTAATGCCAATACTAATACTAATATACAATATATATGTGTGTGTGTGTGTATGTTTGAAAACACATATGCACATTTAGGAAGAAACCTCTCCTACAGATATTTTGAAAGTTAGAATGCAAATATGGAACCTGGGAATGATGAAGCATTGCTAAGGACCATTTCTTGTTAAAGATTACATTAACAACAGTCTTAGTTTTTTTTCCATACCACTTTCACCCTCTTCAAATTCATGATTGTTTATATGTGAAAGCACAGGTATATACTAGTAGGAAAGGGTAACTTTTCTTTAAATCGCTGGATTATTTTGTTGTTCATAATGACCTGTGTATTTTCAACATGCTGCAGGGACACTTAAGATATTGATAAAACACAGTAGTATATGGTAAGAAAAAAATATTCATTTATATGCAAAGAAGCCGATTAAATAGACAAAATGCCTATATATTTTGTTACTTAAGACATAATATAGAACCAACAACAAACTCCAATATTAACCCACAGAAAATTCCAGAATGGAAATTTAATGCCTCAAGTTTTTTTTTTTTTTTTTTTTTTTTATTTTTCATGGCACAGTAATGTTTTTCCCACTAGCAAAGATATTAAAAGATTCTGAACAAAAATTTACCTTTCTGATTTTTTTCTTTAGTTATTTCCTCTAAGTAGTCTTCATTCACCTAATCAAATAGAAGAATACTGGGACAATTTTGGTTGTAGATTCAAATATGGATTATCTATCCAAAAAAAGAACACATTTCCTTTAGTTATCAGCCATTATCTAGTCTTCCTTTCTTATGATGTACAAGATTTTTGCTAAGCTCCTGAGTGTACAGATACAGATTAAATTTTCCAACCTTCTTTTGCTAGACAGGCCAATAAATAAATTATTTCCATGATGTACATATGATGTGTGCAACTTCCATGCTGTGACCTTAAATTAAGGTCTTATGCCCACCCTCCTCCTTTTCTAGTCACTCTGCTTGATTGTTTCAATGCAGATACTTGCTGGAGCTGGAGCAGAGTCCCTGAGTAGCAGAAAGTGGTTTCATCAGATATAAGACACTGTAATCCTGACAGCATGAATTTACCATACGTAGGTTGGATTGCTTTTGACCAGATGATAACCTGAGACAGAAATAAAATACTGTTTCCTTTAAGCCACTGTTATTTCAATTTTCTTTGTTGTTAAAGCTCAATCAATATCCTAATTATTATATATTCCTTTGTTTTAGAAACAGTTCTTAAGCAATTTGGTTCTATTTTGTGATCACATTGATTAAAAAAAAAAAAAACACAGAATCCATTTAGTGCTTATTATTTACTTTTCTAAGCCCATAGAACAAATGTAGAAGAAAAGGACCTCAGAGAACACCTAATTTGACTCCATTTATAGAGAAAAAAATTAATTTAAAAAATAAAATTTTTAGCATGGTAATTTTTTTCTTACCAAGTGGATTAGAGAACAGATTTGGAAATCAGAATGTGGTTGAGTCATTGCTCTTCCACTGACTGTATGTTCTGATGCAAATTTACTGGACTCTGAAAGCCTTAGTTCCCACATCTGTACATTGGAAATAGGAACTTTTCCACAAAGTACTGGTGAGGATTAAATGAGACAAGTAAAGCAGTTATCATAGACTCTGACAAATCACAGGCACTGAAAAAATGTTAAACATTACAGAGTCATCATGCTTTTCATCAAAAATTTAAATTATTTCTGCCACTACTATTACTTGGAAACCATCTAATATCACACACAAAAGAGATATCATCTTGCCAACGCCAGACTCTAAACCAGCTATCGTCTCAGATCTTTTGAATATTGTTTACTCTTCTCAATAAAAATAAAAGTCCTAATGACTTGGCTTATACATTGAAATTATGATCAGGATTACCATCAAGATCTGGCTAGTTTAAGAGATCCAATTCTTTTCTTTCTTCTTTTTTTTTTTTAATATTGGCATATGAATTTTTAAATTTTTATTTATTTATTTATTTATTTATGGCTGTGTTGCATCTTCATTTCTGTGTGATGGCTTTCTCTAGTTGTGGCAAGCGGGGGCCACTCTTCATCGCGGTGCGCGGGCCTCTCACTATCGCGGCCTCTCTTGTTGCGGAGCACAGGCTCCAGACGTGCAGCTTCAGCAATTGTGGCTCACAGGTCCAGTTGCTCCGCGGCATGTGGGATCTTCCCAGACCAGGGCTCGAACCCGTGTCCCCTGAATTGGCAGGCAGATTCTCAACCACTGCGCCACCAGGGAAGCCCCCAATTCTTTTTAATTGTTGAATCGTAACAGTTGTGATAATTCCATGTTGGAATTCATAAAAACATTTATGTTCTTTTACCTCTCAATAACCCTAAGTAGATATATCATCATAAAAATGAGTAAACAGGGAAAATAAAATCAACTTGAAGCCCGTGTATGAAAAAGCACTGAGGCATAAAAGATTGAAGACTCAGAGGTAAATATTTTCCTCTGAAGTAGATATTTTGCAAATAACAGATGTTAACCATAGTATTTAATTAAAAATTTAAAGATAAAATGGACACTGAATCTGTGAAGCAAGATTAACCCACATTCAGAAAGCAGAATGAGATGAGTAAACCTCATAGAAAGAGGTTCTTCTAGGGACTTCCTTGGTGGTGCTGTGGTTAAAAATCTGCCTGTCAAAGCAGGGGACACAGGTTCGAGCCTTGACCCAGGAAGATCCCACATGCCAGGGAGCAACTGAGCCCGTGCACCACAACTACTGAGCCCGCGTGCCACACCTACTGAAGCCTGCGCTCCTAGAGCCTGTGCTCCGCAAAAAGAGAAGTCACCACAATGAGAAACCCGCGCACCACAGAGAAGAGTAGCCCCCATTTGCCGCAGCTAGAAAAAGCTCTCACGCAGCAACAAAGACCCAATGCAGCCAAAAATAAATAAATGAAATAAATAAATTTATTTAAAAAAATTCTTCTAAATAACTATTGAGTCAACAGGTATGCTAAACAAAAAATACCTATAATCAATGAAAGAATGAAAATCACTGTTATAATTTATTGAAAAAATTGCAAAAAGTAAAACATTGTATAATTAATAGAAAATGCAGAACATCAAATAATTTATTATTAAGTAAAGAAAAAACAACAATTAGTTAACTCATCTTTTACCTCCCAAAAAGTGAAAAAAAGAAAAACCAAAACACAATTGACCTAAGGAAACAAAACTGATAAAATCTTAAATTTGAGGATATTGATAAATACAATCATAAAAATAAAACCAATATAATAGTCCCAGGTCATATATGTATATGAAATGAACAAAGCCTTACAAATCAAATCAAGGAAAAATATAAAATAACAACAAAATAAGAAAAAAATAGTGGCTATAATGAAAGTTTGTGGATGTCCATAGTACATACATTATAAAGAGAGAGTAAAATTCCAAGTTTAACATGGCTCTCAGCTGCTTTAATTGCAACTCCCTGACCTGCCCCAGTCACCTTCTCTCCTCTCTCACTACAATACAGATGTGTAGGCTTCCAGGCTGTTCCATACACAAATCAGTCACTCATCAGCCTCAGGGCCTTTGCATTTTGTTTTCTCTGTCTGTATTGCTCTGATCCTGCATGTCAATCAGATTAACTTTCTCTCTTTGTTCTGGTGTCTGTTCATATTTTATCTTACTGGAGAGGCTTTCTTCAGCTGCTTTATATAAAATAATCCTCTTATATGCCTATTACTCTTTGTTTTCTTTAAATAACACTATTTTTCTTCATAACACCTATTGCATAGCATGCTATATATTTATTTGTTTTTGCTGCCCCCACCCTTAAAATGTAAGAAAATGAGGGCAGTTATTTATTATCTTACTCAGTGTTGTTTCTCTAGTATTGAATACACTAATGAATGAAATAATTATATATTTAACTAATATAAAAACTTCATCAAAATAGATGGTTATCTGGAAAACACAAATTATCATAATTCATTCAACAAGAAAGAGCAAACTCTCATGTATCAATCTTAGAAATCATTATACATAGTTCAAGACAGGACTTGTGGGGATTAAATGAGATAACTGAAACATTTAGCATAGAGTTTTTACAAGTTATAGACACTAAAAAACTGTTAAACATCACAGAATCATCATGATTTTCATCCTTTGGTAGTAGGAACTCTCCGACCCCTCTTTGGCCCATCTAGGAAGGAATTTACTTACCATTAGCTTCAAAAATATCCAGGTGCTAGGCACCTAATGTTACAAGACAGCTTCTGTAAATACCTAGCATTTTAACCCCTACTATGTGGTACACAAATAGTTTGCTAATCTACCAATAGCCTACTGCCAATAGTCTACTCTATTAAAAAAAACCCAAAAACCTACATGAGGAGGTCTCATTATATCCAATACTGCCTGGCCCCATCATCATTCTCTCTGCGGGATGATGAGATTGGGAGACTTGTGGCTTCTATTGCTGAAATGTAAATTTCTCTTATAAAACCTATTCCCTAAGCCACTGTTATGAGACTGTGGACACAAGCCAAGTTCCATGTTACATGGAACCTAAACAGGAGGTGATGATTGTCCTCCCCTACCTTAAATGATAATTTTTTTACCTTAAAAATTGTACTAATTTTTAAATTAGATTAATTAATAATTAAAGTTAGAAAATTGACCTTGTGAGAAATGAATACGCAGAAATTAATGGTGTTTCATATTAGAAAAATTCAAATAGAATAGAGAATGCTTACTTGATTGTCTCTTTAAAAACTAACTGCAGCTAAGTCCATTGCAGAATAAAATAAATTCATTTCTTATCTATTTTGAAATTCTATTAAATTTAACTATAAAAAAATCATTCTCACAACAACCTTTATATACTAGGCAGTGCTTGAGGCATTTTTCTATAGTCCAGAAATCAATAAAGAGAGCATCTTCTCTATTTCTGTTTGGTGTGTGTGTGTGTGTGTGTGTGTGTGTGTGTGTGTGTGTGTGTGTGTTATAGCTTGAAGAGGGAGGCTAAGATGAATCTTGCTGCCTAATAAACTGTAGGAAAAAGTGTAGTCTAACCAAAGGAATAGGCTATTTAAATCTCTTCTGCAAGTTTTCTTAGACCAATTTTAGCTTTAACATGTCTGTTGGCAGAAACCCTAGAACTATATGACTTTGAGTTTTAAATGATGCATCCTAAAGATTCACTGAACAATTATTTGCTACTTATTACATACTAGATGTTTTACTAGGTTTCATCACATGTGTTTTCCTGTATAATAATATGTGCAATGGACCCTTAGAAATTTGGACTGAGTTCTATGAGAGGAATGTCCATAAAACTAATGGAATGTCCTATGGCTAATTAACAATACTCCCTATTTCCATCTCCAGCAAATATTTATTACCTGTCTTCTACATGACAGACTTGCAGAATCCGGGAACAGTGATGGGAAAGGAGGGTTTAGGCAGATACATCAGCCACTTGGTTCACTTGTATCATTTGTTTACATATAGCATTCTTTCTGATTAACTGGTTGTTAAATTTTTTTAATATTATCTTTGCCACCGAAATCACTAGAATTAACTATGGAAGTCAATAAGATGACAAATATAACAAACGGTTGGCTTCATATTTTCCACATTTAAAGAGGTTTTTAGTTTTAGCATACTTGACAGTATCATGATGTACTAAGTCATTTAACCATTGAAGAAGCATTTGATATGGATTCTTTTCTATAAACAAAACTTATGGTCTTCTGAGAAGAATACTAGTGCTACTAAAGTCTTGCTATGAGTACCACTACTATTGATACTACTTATACATTTACTAGTGCTAAACTATGCAGTCCTCAAATGACTTCCTGATATGTACTTTAAATAAAACCAAAACTTCTAACCATGGCCTATGAGACTCAATATGACCCAGTCTCTGCTTGCCTTCCCTAACTAATCTTTATTTACCCTTCCTACTGTTTCAATATTTTTAAACCATAGTTGCCTATCTCAGTGTTTTTGTACATGCAGTAATGTTACTTTGGAATGCATTTCCTCTAACTTTTTACATGGCTGCCTCCTTCTCATCAATAAGTTTTAAATTAAATATTACCTCCTCAGGGAGATTTCTATCCACAATCCTAAATACGATAGCATCCTCTCTTCAAATCACCACTTTATCTTTTTCACTGCACCCAACAGTTCCAGAAATTGTCTTTTTTTTTTTTTTTTTGCTTCTTTATTTGTATGTTTCTTGTCTTCTTCTATCATGGGCCTTATGTATTTCTCTAGGGAAGTGATTTTGTCTGCCATTGCTATATCAGAGTCTAAAAGAATGCGTAGCATATACTATACCTGTGTGGCAAACTAACATTTGTACTTATTCTTTGATAGGTAGGTACTGAGATACATACTTTACATGGACTCTTCCATGTAATTTTCTCAGCCACCACATTAATCTGTTAACATAATTAATGTCAACTTAATTTTCCAAATAAAAATCTTGAGACATATAAACATAATAAATGTTTATTTATTAAACATAAATAAATGTCCAAGGTTACCAAGTTAGTGTAGTCTGGAGCCAACACTGCCTGATTGCTAAATCTAGCTCTTCTCCAATATCCCATTTACATGGAACTGCCTTCATAAAACATTTAACCTAGTTGGGCATTAAAAAAATAGAAAGAAGGAGAATATTTGCTTGTATATATTTGTAGGGTTGTAGGGTTGTTGGTTTTTTGTTTTTTGGGTTTTTTTTGCGGTACGCGGGCCTCACTGTTGTAGCCTCTCTCGTTGCAGAGCACAGGCTCCGGACGCGCAGGCTCAGCAGCCATGGCTCATGGGCCTAGCCGCTCCGCAGCATGTGGGATCTTCCCAGACCGGGGCACGAAACCGTTTTCCCTGCATCAGCAGGCGGACTCTCAACCACTGTGCCACCAGGGAAGCCCTGTAGGGTGGTTTTTTGATATAAATTGTATAATATGACAATTTCATTCAATTTAATTCTCTTTAATATTATATGCATGTTGATCATATCCTCCTGTCTACAAAATCATAATTATTAATTTGTGGAAATGTTTCAAGAGAGTTGAAGGTAGAGAGAGGTGTAAAATATTGTTATTATTCTAATATTTATTATTTAGAACATTCTTCATATTTTGAAGATGAATTCCAGTCATTAATTATTCCCTGTCATGTTGCCTTGGTTACATTTATAGTAACTGAAGCTGTCAATGCTGCAGGCAGAGCATGAAGAGTATTGGGTCAGATTAACACTGAGTTACATAGAATGAAAATGTAGTCATCTTCCAATTTAAAGCTCTTTCCAAATTCTCCTAAAATGGTTTTATTAGAAACATATGGCACAAATAAAACGCATATTTGGATAATTTTCTTACTAAAAATATTCACTTCAAATTGGTGTCATTTTATTCTACACTAGAACGTCTTGCATTTTATAAATAATCTCATTCAGCCACATGCTCAGATACATTGTACTTTACATGCATTTACAATGGATCTCAATTAGTGTGTTTCTGCTTAGTAAGTAACTATTCAGAACAGAGTATAACGACAGAGATACCAAATAATTCCACCATAAGAAACCTGAATATACAGTGCTAGTAAATTATACCTAATTTGGAGAATAAGAGTTTTATTTTTTTCCCTCACTCTAGGATGTGGGATACAAAACATTTTAAAATCCTTAAGGTCTATCAAAAAGCTATGTTTGTATACCCCAAAGGAAATGAAATTAAAGAAAAATCCATGATAATACTGTTCATTTTTATATATGCTGAGAATCTTTAACTGGTATTAGTTTTTCTGCTTAAGTCATGATATACCAAAGAAATGCAAGATAGCTGGCTTACAAGTGTTAGGTCAGTTGTTTCCAATCACCAGGGTTATAGAGGAACAACACACTATCCACATTATTTCTAAATGAATTATTTTTATTTTACAGCTAGGATGTGTTTCTTTTTGTGTCATTGCTCATGTCTTCTAGTTCTAATAGTGCACTGACCTCACAAGATTGTCACAAAAATGAAGTAATCCTGAATACTGTATTATATAAAATTTTGTTTCACAATAGGAGTGTGCATATATACTGTAATAATATTGTTTGAAAACATGCTTCAGAAAATTTTAGATATCAGGATAGAAAGATTTTTATATCATAAGAACTCAATCAGTGTTCCTTGACAAAAATCATGGAGCAGATATTTAAATTGAAAGTCCTATCATGGGGATACCCAATTGTATAGCCATGTGAAAATTAAAAAAAAAACAAAATTATAACCTCTTATTTCAGGGACAATACCCTGGGTGCCTGGACAGGAAACCAAATTGAGGCAGAATGCTGATATGACTGTTTTTCATTCTGATAGTCTAATAACTCTGATTGGTTGTTGTTGAGAAGTCATGTTCAAAGTCCATACAACTTTTTCTCTTGTGAACTTTCTACTAAAAATACACAGTCATTGATGAAAAAAATACATTTCTTCAAAGTCAAGAGTCATGAGACAAAGGTTTTGAAAATTCCAGCAAAATGCGCTGTGGGAGATTATGTTATAATATGTTCCCGTGCATCCTTAGAGTGGATAGAAGAGTTATTAACTGTCTATAATTCATGTAGAAACTTTTAGGGTGAGACATGGATATGGAGTAATGTTTTGCCAAGGTAAGGTCAGATCTCAACTCTTTGCATATGGACATGTCATTACAGCCAATGCCTTAATCATGAACAACATACTGTAGAGTAGCAATCTCTCTGTGTCTATCTCCATTCACATTCTAAGCTGAAAGCTCCTCTGGAATCAGGACTAAAACAGGTGCAGCTGCCTATCATTTTATAGTCAGAGCTTTCACCACATGCTTTCCTGACTCTACCTATCCTTCTCCTTATTCCTCAACTTTTACTTTTTAATACCCACAAAATACCTTTACCACCTATTCCTGGAAACTCAGCCCCCATTGACTTCAGAGTATAATTACTTTGGTGGTGGTCATGGAGGGCTCCTTTCTATGCCTTTAATAAATTTTAGGCTCTCATGGCAATGGCTCCTCCCTTGTTTATCTTTCCATGAATGGGGAAAAAGTCTTTTTTTTTTTTTACATTTGTTTTTCAGTCTGTACCAAACCATCTCATTTTTTAAAAATACCAATTGTACAAGATAGAGATTTCTTATTCCTCATACATAAGTAAAATGAAACTCAGAGAAATTCAATTCTTTGCCCCAATCACTATACCTGGATTGACTACAGATCTTATAATGTTACAATAATGAGAATTTCTATGGACATGAGCATTTTTTATTCTAAGAATGATAATCCAATTTTGCAATGATTCTGAAAAACAAAGCATTCCGAAGGACAATAGAGAAGAGTCTTAATTTATTGTACTTTCTTAATTATTATTCCAAATTTTGTTTAAACTTTATACTGAGTATTTTTTTTTTTTTTGCGGTACACGGGCCTCTCACTGTTGTGCCTCTCCCATTGCGGAGCACAGGCTCTGGACACGCAGGCTTAGCGGCCATGGCTCACGGGCCCAGCTGCTCCGTGGCATGTGGGATCTTCCCGGACCAGGGCACGAACCCGTGTCCCCTGCATCGGCAGGCGGACTCTCAACCACTGCACCACCAGGGAAGCCCTGAATATTTTATATTTGATAAAATGCTTTATAATATTTTATTACTTATTTTTTATATTATTTCCTCTGAGTGAAGTCATTATTCTATTATTGTCCCCTTCCAAACAGTATATGAGATTTAGCAAGTCATATTAAAACATTCATTCTTGAAATATGCTAGAAAATAGTATTTCTCCTTCCCACTCCACAATTTAAGGAGATTAATTTGCAGTAAATTACTTAAAAAGACAAGGGTTATTTGATAAGATCTCATTAATTTTCATTAAATATCTAGTTTATGTCTAACCAGGTATCCAGAAACAAGGAAGAAATAAGAAATAAGACAAAGAAGTCCTAAAAATCCTATCTAGTAGGAAGCATGTTCTCTGTAGTCATAGATTTTCCCATATTCTTGGCAATAGAGTTGGAGAAAAACAACTGTAAATCTAGAGCACTTCATTTCAATATTAATAGATACAAAATGAAAATAAAGTTTTCTTCATAGTGACATTCTAAAAGGTGCTCCTCTGATAAATTCAAGAAAGAAGAAGAAAGAAAACTTTCTTATCCAACAAACAAGAATGTTTAATCACTGTCAGCCTAAACTAAAATGATTTTTTTTCATATAAACTAGATTATTTTAGAAAAGTCAAAAAGAGGAAAGAGGTGGGACTTCTGGCTATGGTCAAGTGAGGAAGCTGGCAAATTTTCTCCCAGAAAAGCAGCTATAAAGTGGAACAAAATTGACAAAAACAGCTGTTTTTAAGCTCTGTAAATTGACCAAAGGCTATTTATGAGAAGTAATTATGCTTGAAGAACTGCTGAACTTTGGGTAGTAAGGAAGTATGTAGTGTTCTTGCCTGTGGCTACTCTCCATAGTTCAGTCAATGTAGCGGTTTTGCCAGGGAGGAGTCAGCCTGAGAAGATAGGCCTCTTTGTTACTGCTGTCAGAAGGGGAGTGATGAACAATCCCATAACTAATAGTATTATTGATGAAGTAGGTGATCTTTGTGGTATGTGAGTAAGGAGGGATAATTGTTCTACTTGCCTGAGGTTGTGGCTGGTTGAGGCCACATGCTTGGTTGAGGCTGCACACAGGCACAGTGGAGACCACAGAGAGCCCAAGCTCCCCACACATTCCTGGTCAACCCTGAATTGAATAGAGGATACTTGAAAGGGACCACCAGAAATAAGAAGAGGCATCAGATTGGTAAAAAAGACAACAACAACCACAAAAACATCTGAAGTTTGAATGAAAAGATGTATTGAAAGCCTTACTGCTTCAAGGTGGTTGAGCACAGTTTTTCTCAAATCATTAGTAGCTACTAAACTACACAGACACAGAGGTGACTCCTAGGAAGCCTGGATAAAAATAAAGCAAAAATTAAAACAAAAATAAACGAAATGTCATCATTAGGGACTACAAATTTTGGGGTAAATAGATTTCAAAGATTTAGTGCAGGCAAGTAACTAAACCTCCAAACCCAAAACAAAGTATACTAGCAAACAAAACCCTAGCAGTTATTTTAAAGTAAAAACAGTAACAGCATGAATCTACAGGTGTAAGAATAGAACTCAGAGTTGCTACAATATATTATCTTTTAAGACATTAAGAAACATACAAAGAAGGTAAGTGGAATAAACAGTAAATAGATGTTGATTTAGCAGATAAAGACTTAAGAACAGTTATTAAAACAAAGTCAAAGGACTAAAGGTATCCATATTTAAATAATTTTAAAATAAATTGTAACAGCAATGACTCAACAAACAGAGTCCAAACAAGGACATAGAAATTATTTTTTAAAGGAAATTAGGCAGTTAAAAAATACAACAATTGAAATTTAAAAATTCATTAGAAGGGCTCAATAGCAGAGGTGGCAAAAGAAAGAATTAATAAGTTTGAGGATAGATCAATAAACATTATTCAATCCAAAAAACAAAGAGAAAAAAATGAAGAAAAATGATCAGAGCCTCAGAGACCTGTAAGATTGCATCAAATGTACCAATATAAGTGTAACAGAAATCTCAAAAAAAGAAGAAAAAGAGGACAGAAAATAATGGAGAAAACAGCAGATGAAAAAATTTCAAATTGATGAAAAACATTCCTCTATACATTTGAAGATAATGCATAAACCCTAATGCCTAAGTAGAATAAATACACAGAGATGCATACCTACAGGTGTGATAACATGCATGATACAGGTGTATCAAACTGTTGGAAACAAAAGACAAAAATCAAATCATGAAAACAAGAGAAAACCAAACCATCATATACAGGGAGAGGGCATCAATAAAGTTAATAATTAATTTCTCATCTGAATCAATAGAGACAGGAAAGCAATAGAATGAGATATTCAAAGATCTAAAAGCCATGAAACAAACCAACCATGAAAAAATAATTCTATCTCCAGCAAAACTGTCTTTCAGTAATAAAGGCAAAATAAGGATATCCACAGATAAGCAAAAACTGAGATAATTTTCTGTTAATGAACTTTCCTTAGAATACTAAAATTAATTCTTCGGACTGAAAGAAATTTATATCACAATGAAGATCCTCAGAAA
Source organism: Lipotes vexillifer (assembly GCF_000442215.2). Classification (NCBI taxonomy): domain Eukaryota; kingdom Metazoa; phylum Chordata; class Mammalia; order Artiodactyla; family Lipotidae; genus Lipotes; species Lipotes vexillifer. The sequence continues at coordinate 1,074,297 of NW_006787791.1, forward strand.
TGGGTAATATGTAGGTTAATATAAAAGGTGGTCTATATACAGGGTTCAGTTCCAGATCACAGCAATAAAGAGAATAATGTAATAAAGGAAGTTACAAATTTTTTGACCTCCCAGAGCATTTAAAAGTTATGTTTATACTATATTATAGTCTATTAAGTGTGCAATATCGTTATATCTGAAAAAAAACAAAAAACAAAAACAATGTGCATAGCTTGATTAAAAGTCCTTCAGAGTAACAACACCAAAAATAAGAGTAATTCTGTTTGGGATCCTCCAGATATACCCTCCTTGGCTGTCATATAAAACAGTGCTTTAACAGCTCCTAGGAAGTTATTTTGTTAAATTTGAAAGAGCCTGGGCTGTAGAATCAGAGGCATATGAAGAGAAAACCCAGGCTTGTTGCTTGTAAAACACAAGAACATCCATAACATAGGGGTACTGTGACAAATAATGTGATGGTATTAATAAGGTTCTTATCCAACACCTGGCCTGCCAAAATCAATCAATTATATATATATATATATATATATATATATATATATATATATA
>NW_006787791.1:1075160-1105718 GCF_000442215.2 Lipotes vexillifer
TTTTTTTTCTGCTGTACACGGGCCTCTCACTGTTGTGGCCTCTCCCATTGCGGAGCACAGGCTCCGGACGCGCAGGCTCAGCGGCCATGGCTCACAGGCCCAGCCGCTCCGTGGCATGTGAGATCTTCCCGGACCGGGGCACGAACCAGTGTCCCCTGCATCGGCAGGTGGACTCTCAACCACTGAGCCACTAGGGAAGCCCAATCAATCATATTCTTTTCTCTAAGAGTTCTTAAATATTTGGATACTAAATTGAGAGGCACATAAAGAAAAGGAGTACAATATACACTAATATGTATAAAGTAGATAACTAATAAGAACCTGCTGTATAAAAAAATAAAATAAAAAGAAGAAAAGGAGTACAAATAAAAATATTTTATAGTATCCTTATAAAGATCATATACTTGTTTAATAAAGGAACTGAAAATACCAAAAAATAAATAGAAAAAAATCAACTATAATTTCATCATATAGAACAAATAAATGTTAATAATTTATTTTATCTTCTTTTTTATAAAATACTAAGAAGTCGATTTTAGAAAATGGAATATATACAATTTTGCATCCTGAAGTAGGAACATCTTGAGAGTGGTTCTGGTGAGTTTATTTTCAAGAAAGAAAATATAATAATATCACAAGCCAGAGAGCTTGCTGTTGAATTTTTGTTAAATCCACCAGTTAAGAACATAAATGAGACTTTCATAGAGTCTTTTCTTTAGCCCAACCATCTGGACATTTGCTGTATTTTGATTAAAAGCAAAAAACCCATTAGACAAAAACTTACAATGCAGTTCAATTCCAGGCCTCCACAGAGAGAAAACCAGAGATAAAATAATACGTAAAAAAAATCTAAAAAAAAATCATTGTTGCATCAAAAAAGTCCATTAATTATAATAATTATCTACGATTGGAACTTCTAAAACATCTGCAGTAGAACAAGTGACTATGCTTAAGCATGCTCATTTCAGTTTTCAATCATTTAAATATAGCTATTGTTAAGGAATTAGTTGGAAGTCATTAAGAAAGTAACTTTCAAAAAACCAGTTCTGGCACATGACAGAGACAAAATTGAAGGATTAGTAAAGGAAAATGTGCCCAAACATTATGATCTTAATCATTATATCTAAATTAGTGTAAAATGAAGAAAATCCAGTTGATAAATGACTTCAATTATACTCCTTTATTTAGATATTAAGATCATTAATTCTATTAGCTAATTAAAAACTGCAATCATGCAATTGTAATGAATTCTTATTCAGTGAAGACAAAGACCATTTATTCATTTAACAAGCATTTTGTCAGATAACTGCCATATGCCTGGCCAAGAAGTTGTCATCATAGGTACAGAGAAAATATGGTAATGATTCCAATTCTGATTGTCCATTTGAATCACTATGTGTCTAGAATTAGAAATCCCTTCAAAACTGAGAGTGCAAAATAGGTGAAGAGGGGGCCTCCCTGGTGGCGCAGTGGTTGAGAGTCTGCCTGCCGATGCAGGGGACACGGGTTCGTGCCCCGGTCCGGGAAGTTCCCACATGCCGTGAAGCAGCTAGGCCCGTGAGCCCATGGCCGCTGAGCCTGCGCATCCGGAGCCTGTGCTCCGCAAAGGGAGAGGCCACAACAGTGAGAGGCCCAAAAAAAAAAAAAAAAAAAAAAAAAAAGGTGAAGGGGATTGAGAGATACACACTTCCAGTTACAAAATAAATGTCACAGGGGAAAAAATCTGAGAGTGTGTGTTGAAAATAACAGGTATAAAGTAAAATTTATTCTGTTATAATATAAATAAAATTATAATTACAAAACAAGAAAAATTTTCAAATATATTATTAAATTAGAAGAATGAACAAAACAGATGTATATCATCTCATTTTTTAATATAGATATATTAAACAGATAAACTGAAAAGAGTACTTATATATGGATAGTGGGGCTGTGGATAATCTTTGTGTTTTTTGGATTTCCAAAATTTCAGCAATGGACAAGTGTTTATTTTACAATATGAAACAGTTATTTTTAAATGGGAAAAGGCCTATATGTCAATCCCTTTTCCACAGGTCCTTTTCTCATTAAGTAAAGTGTATAATTATTGCAAATATGTGAGTATAATTAAAGCAGAAAAAAATCAAATCAAATCAGATGACCTGGGTTTCAGTCTGGGTCAACCATTAATCAGATCTTTGATTCTGAGCATAAGATTTTGGGCCTATTTTATTTGTATGTTGATGGATTTTGACTGGGTGAGCTCTATACTTTATTTCATCTCTAAGAAAAAAAGCTCTGTTCTTAAAGTAGCTAAGAGGAGTCATATAGCGCCAGTCTCTTTAAAGCACACATGCACCCACACACATGCACACACACATGCACATGAACATGATTGCTTAACCTTGATAATAACAATAACTCCTGTCTCATAATAGTTATTCTTCACTATTGATTCAACTTTCAACTACTTATATTTCCAATAATAACTGTATTTATCAGGGTTTTGCAGAGAACCAGAATTATTGAATTATTAATAATTATTGAATTATCTCCTGTTGAATTATTATGGAGTGAATCATTTCCACATTTGGGCTATTATGTTACTATGAGTATTGTGTACTATTGATAGTTTGTATGTGGACGCATGCCTTTTAGTTGTTTAGTTGTGTTTTTCTTATATTCTAGATATGTCTCTTATTAGATATATGATTTATAAACATTTTCTCTCATTTTGTGGATTGTCTTTTCACTTTTTTAATAGTTTAGTTTGCAGTACAAGTTTCTAATCTTAATGAAATTCATTAAAATAAAATACTTTGCCTAACACAAAATTACAATAATTTATTCCTATGTTTTTTAAGTGTATTCTAGTTTTAGCCCCTAAATTTAGCTCTTGGATCCATTTTGAGTTAATTTTTGTACATAGTGTAAGGCAGGGTGGGACCCAATCTCATTGTTTTGCATGTGGCTAAAATCCAGTTGTTCTAGCACCATGTGGTGAAAAGACTACTCTTTCTCAGTGAATGATCTCAGCACTCTTATCAAAAATCAGTCAGTCATAAACATATGGGCTTATTTATTGGCTCTTAATTCTATTCCAGTGATCTACATATCTGCTCTTATGCCAATACCATACTGTCTTGATTAATATAGCTTTGTAATAAGTTTGGAAATCAGGAAGTGTGAGCCCTCTAACTTTGTTCTTTCATATGATTGTTTTGGTTATTCTGGGTCTCTTGAATTTCTATATGCATTTCAGTATCAGCCAGTCCATTTCTGCAAAAAAAAGTCACCTGGTGCTTTGATAGGGTTTGCATTAAATCTGTAGATCAAAAATTGGGAAACACTGACACCTTAACAATATTATGACTTCTAATCCATGAACGTGGGATGTCATTTCACTTATCTAGGTCTCCTTAAATTCACATGCATTTTATTATACTGAATACAAATCCCTTCCTCATATCTAAGACATCTGTAGATCTCCCTCTTTATTTAGTTCTACCACTTATTAAAATAGAAATACATATAAATGCTGCCCATTTTCAAGAGAACTCTGAGGACTGTAAATGATTTAGGGTTTCTCTATTATTGGGAATGCATTATTTAGGTATAGACATCATTGTGGTTAAACGTTCTGCTGTTTTCTGAGTGTTCTTTGTATAAAACTTATCAAAGAAAAAGGTAGCCAATGAAATATGTGATCCTTTAACTTATACGTAATGTACATTATCCTGTTTATATATAAGTACAAAAGTACATGTGTATGTAAGATCATAGAAAAACTTTGGAAGAAAATACACCAATTTATTATAGTAGTTACTTCTGCAGAGAAAGGAGCAATGAGATGGAGGAGAAGAAGGGGACTAAGCACTGCTTACTTGAATTTTTTTTTTTTTTTTTTGCCATAAAAATGTTTTCAGGTATTTTTGGTGTAATTTTAAATGTGAGTAGCAATAAGTATAAATATGCCCCAGTAAAATGAGTTTTTTCAATATGTATCACCCTAAGAGTAAATAACATGGCTGACCTTGAGATTGCAGGTGGTGCTCAATAGCAGGTTGAAAGGTTTGAGGTCACGGTGTTGTACGTTAGCTGAATGAATATATTTTAACCATCTGAAGATCTGGTAAATAAAATAGTATATTTGGTCATCACTGAGGTGTTGTGTCTTCAAGAGCTGATAGAGATCTGTTTCCATGAGGTCCTATACCACATATACATGTTTCATTTGCTTGATGTTTGGCACTTGAAGTTTCTTTCTCCAAGAAAGAGCTAGTGTAGCAGTTCAAGTCCAAAGACTATCTGCTGGTAGAATTTCCTCTTACTCAGGGGAAGTCAGTCTTTTGTTCTCTTCAGGTCTTCAGCTGATTAGATGTGGCCCACCTGATTTCTGGAAGGTAATGTGCTTTATTCAAAGTCCAGTGACTTAAATATTACTCTCATACAAGAACACCATCACAGAATTTTTCAGAATAACGTTTGGCCACATATCTGGGCACTGTGGCCAGCTAAGTTGACACATAAAGTTAATCATCCTAATGACTAAGTACTAGTTATCATTTAAGATCACCTCAGTCCCCAATATTCAGATACCACAGTAGAGATATATTGGTGTCCCTAAATAGGTATTACATATTACTTCTTTTCCAAACTCTAGGATTTATACTCATTACAATAACTTCATGTGCTCTCTTATGTAAATGAGCCAAATGAATTTAGTTCCAGGTATATTTCAGTTTACCAATAGACTTGCTCATAAAGATTTGTGTGTATATTGAATTGTTCCATATGATTCCCCTTGTAATGTCAGATACATTTTCTCTGTATTTCTCGTAGATTTTCAATTAGGTGTGGCTCTCAGACTTTCAGCCTTATGTTTTTGACCCTTTGTATTTCCATTCATTTATAATATTAAATAGTGTATAAATCTATGACTAAACAATTACGAATGCTGAAGCTCTTCACCATTTCAGGGAAATCTGTAATAGTGCTTTACTGTGATAAATGGAAAAATATCAGTAAAATATTCAACCCATTAGTTATTTGTTTAACAGCTGCTATATTTATAAAATGGAGTTTACTGCCATAGGTGAGATGAAAATTAGAATTCTTGTTTTTAACACAGGCTTTTATAAGATATATAGTACTTTAAATTATAAGTACTATGATATATGTTTTCCCAATTAATTCATTTACTCATTGAGAAAACTATTGAAAGGCTACCATGTGTAAAGAACTGTTTCAGGCCTTCCGTGGTGGTGCAGTGGTTAAGAATCTCCCTGCCAATGCAGGGGACATGAGTTCAAACCCTGGTCCGGGGTGAACCTACATGCCGCAGAGCAACTAAGCCCATGCGCCACAGCTACTGAGCCCACATGCCACAACTACTGAAGCCTGTGTGCCTAGAGCCCGTGCTCCACAGCAAGAGAAGCCACTGCAATAAGAAGCCTGCGCACGGCAACGAAGAGTAGCCCCCGCTCACCACAACTAGAGAAAGCCCACACTCAGGAACAAAGACCCAACACAGCCAAACATAAAATAAAAAATAAAATAAAATAAATTAAAAAAAAAAAAAAAGAACTGTTTCAGATGCTGAGGGTACCAATAATAGAAAAACATACTCCCTCATGCCCTAAAAAAATAAATGCCATGATAAAGCTTATATTTAAATTAATCATAAAACTAAGTATGTATGTAAAATGTATAGCAGTTTTTAATAATTGCTATGGAAAAATAAAGCAGAAAAGAAAAATGCAGTGAAAGTGCATTTACAAATAGAGTTGGATCAAAGACAGCCTTGTTGAGAAAGTGACCTTTCTAAGTGGTAGAAGGTACAAATAAAAAGGCCCTAAGGCAGTAGTGTCCCCTGCAGTTTTTTAGAAGGCCAAATGTTGGCCCTTGTGGCTGTTGAGCAGTAGCTGTTGTAGTGAGAGACTGGCAAGAGATAAGGTCAGAAGGGTAATGAAGCATTGAGCTTTGGGAGCAAATTGTGGAGTCTTAGTGATACTAGTTTTTACTCTGAGTGATATGGGACACCACCAGCAAGTTCTTAACACAGGAGTGATGCTAACTGATTATAATTTTAATAAATGCTTGGGCCATGGGGAAACCCCTTAGAAGAACACTACAGTACCCCAGGACCAGGGGAAAAGCAAAGGTGGCTCAGACTAGGGATGTAAATGTGGGTGAAGAAGATAGGCTATTATGAAGAAGCAGACTTTTGTTATTTGCAGAGAGAAAATGAAAAATCAGGAACCACTCCAACCATTTATCCTTCATATGTGGAAGCAAGGGAAGAGTGTGAAAAGAATAAATTCCAGATATTTTTCTTTTCACCAACTCTTTTAAACATATCGGTCAAATGAGTAAAAATATGTAACTTCTCCTGCCAAGCTTTTTGTATCTTTTTGGGACAATGAGTTAAAGTTCCTAAATCAATAATTGTTTTTATTATATGGTTCCAGAGAAACAATGTATAAAAATATATTCCAGTGTAATTTCTCTGTAATCTGTTCCTCCTGTCCCATCAAGTGTGACAGTATATTATTATACATTGACAGAAAACATCAATATGGGGCTTCCCTGGTGGCATAGTGGTTGAGAGTCCGCCTGCCGATGCAGGGGACACAGGTTCATGCCCCAGTCCAGGAAGATCCCACAGGCTGCAGAGCGGCTGGGCCTGTGAGCCATGACCACTGAGCCTGCGCGTCCGGAGCCTGTGCTCCACAATGGGAGAGACCACAACAGTGAGAGGCCCAAGTACCGCAAAAAAAAAAAAACACAAAAAAACTCCATTAGCAGAGAGAGGGAAAAAAATATTTTTTCAAAATTAATTCCCATCTGATTTGCAGGGTTTGGACCTTGAGAAATGTCTGACAATACTACTAAACTGTAGGAACAGATTCTGTGTTTTGAAATGTTAATTTCATTGCTGGAAGTCTATTAGGATAAAGAGTATAACTGAATGGCTTAGGGGTTGATGGTGTTAAATTTTCGAAAGTCAAAGGTCTGTTTTGTTTTGTTTTGTTTTTTTCATTTTGCTTGCAGTGTGATTTTGACTTTTCCAGTACACACAATCCTCAGCTTTAACATATGATGGAAAAGAAACTTGTTGTAAAACTTTTATTAAAATAGATCAAAATTCTATACAAGTTACACCTAACTCTAATATCCACTTTTAAGAAGCAGAAAACATAGTGCATTTAAGAAAAACATAATCCAAGAGGCAAATGTGTCACATATTTTTGCCCAAAGGTAGTTAGTCAGAATTTAATGATGGAACATCGGAATATGAAGAAAAAGAAAACTGGCGACAAAGAATGTGAGAAGTGTATCTTACTGTTGGATAACAAAAATGCATGCCTAAAAAAATGAGCTTAAAGCCCAATTTCTGAAAGAAGGGTTTTTTTTTCTGTCTTTTTTGTTACAGTTTCAAGTTTGTTAAGCTAGCGAATTGTGACATGAATTTGGTTAAACATAGACAAATATGCTTGGCAGTGCAATTGGGGCTTTTGAGTGCTTCCTCATTCATACTGTTGTTCCCTGTCCATCTATTTGCCTATATAATATTACGCAAAATTTGTTCTTAGCAGCCAGCTTTCCATGCCACACTCCTGTTCCTATTCCCATTACACCTATTGACCCAAAGCTGTTCATTCTGCTCACTTTCACTGGCCCTCATCTTAAGTCAATCACAATGATTTAGGGAATATTAACAGCTTTGACTCCTTCACAAATCATTTTACCAAACTTCCAATTTCTCCCTACATTTCTTCCAGTGAAAATCAAATGCGGGTTTTGGTACTCTTAGAGGTAGCTCTGGGTATCTCTACTGACACAACAACATTTCTCCCTTAAGACCCCCATTGGCATCCTTTTCATGGTGGCTTCTCTTCTGATTTCCTCTCTACATTTCCACTGCTAATTACCTCTGGCAGCTTTCAAAACTGGAGACCTTTCAGGAATCTAGAAGAGCAGGAGAGAACCTGTCATGTGCCTTCTTTCTATTGCCTACATAAGGACAAGTAAGCTTAGCATGTTATTCAGGATCCTTCCTCTTCTGTCTCAAATCTCACTATCAAGTCTCATTACCTGCCCCTTCCCCAGGGCACCCTAAACATCTTCCCTAATAAGTATGCCATTGTAAAACTTTGTTCCTTTGGCTGGTGTTCCTTTTTCACACTTTCTTACCCAGCAAACTTCTACTGATCATTTAAGCTCAACTTTAATATTGCCTCCTCTATGAAGTCTTTTCCTCCTCTATGAAGTCTTGTAATTACTTACAAAGGCAATCACTACTCTCCCAGAAATACTATAGTATTTTGAACAGCTCTAGGAGAGCCCTTAGGATCCAGAAGGTGGTTGGGTCTGCACTGAATGAAGTTACTCCAGAATATATCAGCAATGTAGCATGGAGAATTTTGAATCAACTCCATCCTAAGCAATGCAAGAGATGACTCAGAAAGAGAATAGAATGCACCTTATCAAAAACTTATGAGTGACTTTCTTCCCAAAAGTATAGTTGAGGCTCAGAGATTAAACATTTCCAGTACAAAGCCATTCTCTTTGACATGACCAGTGAAGGAAAATGGATTTTATAATAATCTTCTAATGTTCTAACAGGATTATGGCTTCTTGTCTGGAATTGGAGAAAATGATCTTGGCAAGAAGTTATACAGATTCTTGATAAGGGAGTTTCCCTGAGCCACTATAAGATATGGAACAGAGGGGATATACTTAAGGAAGAAATATCTACCTAAGTATTGAAACTGAGCAGGACCCTGTGAGGATCCTGGATACAAATACTTTATGTGACCCCCGTGTTTTTTGTTTGTAGGAAATAGGCTTCTTTCAGCCTCCTTGACCTTCACTGAGTTCTGAAGGGCAGGTTCAAACAGTTGCTAATCAGGGAAGGTAGGGAATATTGTCAATAAACAATAGTGCAAGTTTGGGGCAGGGTCCTCATTCCTCCTTAAGGAATATGCATAACACTATCTTTGAGCTCTTCTGCAGAACTAAGGCCCCCACGAGGTGGAGGATGGCAACTTCAGACAGAGCACAAGATTCCTGGAGCACTGCCCTGCTACCTCACCACCAGCCAATCAGAAGAAAGTCACACACCCTGCAGCCCTCACCCCAAATTTGCCTATAAAAACTTTTCCCCAAAAACCATCAGGGAGTTCAGTGTTTTTTTAATTAAAAAAAAATTTTTTTTAATTTTTGGCTGCATTGGGTCTTCGTTGCTGCACGTGGGTTTTCTCTAGTTTTGGCGAGCGGGGGCTTCTTTTCATTGCAGTGCGCAGGCTTCTCATTGTGGTGGCTTCTCTTGTTGCAGAACACGGGCTCTAGGTGCGTGAGCTTCAGTAGTTGTGGCATGTGGGCTCAGTAGTTGTGGCTCAAGGGCTCTGGAGTGCAGGCTCAGTAGTTGTGGTGCATGGGCTTAGTTGCTCCCTGGCATGTGGGATCTTCCCAGACCAGGGCTTGAACCTGTGTCCCCTGCTTTGGCAGGTGGGTTCTTAACCCCTGCGCCACCAGGGAAGCCCCGAGTTCAGTGTTTTTGAGCAAGAACCACCCATTCTCCTTGCCTGGCCCTGCAATAAACATTTCTCTGCTCCAAACTCCAACATTTTGGTTTATTTGGCCTCACTGTGCATCTGGCACATGAACTTTGTTCAATAACAATTACTTTGTTTGGTAACAGTATATTGTTTATGGCTATGTTTTTCTCAGTTCTGAAAACATTTTTTCACATTAACTAGATTATAATAAAGACCAAAGAAGCATTAGCATTATATGGGAGATCTACTCCTTAGTGAAAAGATTGAGCACAACTTTCATCCAATAAAAAGTAGGAGTGGTGCTCTCCTGTTGTTTTCCCTATCCTTCTTAACTACAGGTTAATTGATGACTAAGGAAAAACAAAACAAAACAAAAGAGAAACTGGAAAAGAGGGGCAAAAGTAGAATCTCATACAATTTGTTAGATAAGAAGCCTGGACTTAGGAAATGGGTGGAGAAGTACTGTCTAAGTAAAAGTATTGGAGACGAGGGAACTGGCCTTCAGTAACTTGCAATATCTGCTGCTCAGTATTGGCCATGTGTTGGTTGCATTAACAGTGAAAAAGATCAGGGAAACAAAATGTGGCTAAAGGTCAGCTATGGGTCACTGCACCCAAAGACAAATTATCCTAGAAAGGCTACTCAAAAATAAGACCTTATCAGGCAGTGCTTAAGTTCTTCAGAATTAGTTATAATTGGTTTCTCTATTAGAATAGAACTGAACATGCAAATGGGACCAGCTTTTGAAAAATAAGGAAGATGGAAACAGAGAAATTAAGATGGGGGCTGACAGTCACTCTGTCAACACCTAGGGAGGGACTGTAGAGGATTAACACATGAGTGAACTAAGAATATTGATGGGCAGACTTAGATTCAACATATGATTTTAGAAAAACTGGTGGGTTTATTTCACCACTAGTAAGTCTGTCCAAAACGTAACAGGAAGGAGGAAAACTCTTAGTACCAAGTTATACAACTACCACTTCTACAGTGAATTCTTTTCTTTGGTCACAATATAATTGAATGAAGAATAAGAATGCTTTCAACTCTTTCTTCTGGAAAAAATTGATATAGGGCCAATAAATGAACTGTCTAAAATGGTATTGGGTGAATTCTGACACCGAAGGAAAGATTCTGGTATCTTATATTCTAAGTTACTTTTTCTTTTTTCTAAAGAACTCAAAATTTTCCTCATTTGTTTATCTCCTTAAATGTATGTGGAAGTTTGATTTTCAGAGGATTATTTATAATTTGCATGCTCCCTTGAGCAACAATCTTTTTAAATGGTTAAGTCAATATGTTTTTGTTCCTTTGTTTTTATTTTTCTCACTACATTTATGATCTTTGCCTTTCCTGCTCAGTTAACCTCTGCAAACTTCTGATATGGCTGAAGGTACCCTATCCACTTATTTTATGAATCTTCCTTACTTCTCTACTGGATTGTGACCTCTAGACAGCAGAGCTTGTATCTTTTTTTCATGTGCATGATCTTAGCATCTATTATAGTATTTCATATATAACTACTCAGTATATAATTATTGTTTGATAAATAAATTCTATAACTTATTTTAAATAATATTCTGGGAAGTAAGATGAAACTTTCTCTATAAAATTTTAGGAAATAAGCTGTTTCAGTGATCTATTTCTGTGTAATAAATCATACAACACTTAGGAACTGAAATACAATACCACAGTTTTGTGGGTCAGGAATTTACACAGGGCTCATCTGGGTGATTCTATGCTCCAGTTAGTGGTATTCATCTAGTCACTGGGCTGGGCTCCCTCCATCTCAGTGAAATCTCAAGGCCCCTCCACGAGGCTAGTCAGATGTTTTATATGATGGCTCAGGATTCCCAGAAACCAAGGTAAAGACTGCCAGTCTCCTTTAAGCCTACATTCAGATTTGAATAGTTTCACTTCAGTGGTACTTTACTCATCAAATTAATCACAAATCATCCCAGATTCAAGAGGAGGAAACGTAGACTGCATTACAATGGGAGGAGTGTAAAGAAATTATAAATATTTCCAATCTCCTATATATGAGGGGAAGGAGTAGAAACTTGCTTTACACTTAATCTCACTTTCTGTGCCTGCATTAGGTCTCCATCTATGGATGCTTGAATAGAAAAATAATTTTTAGAAAGGAAAAAATATGTATTCATCTTATGGCTCAAGCAATTTTGGCATAGATTTCTCTCGCCTTGGTTACTCTAATTGCATATGTTCCTTCAGTGTCCAAATTCTTCGATTTATTCTTTGCGACACCTTTGTCATTGCCTTTTACATTTTCACACTGAATACTGTAAGCTGTCAGTCCCCAAAAACTTGGTTAGGTCCACAGTAATCCATTAATTACATCAATACCTTTCCAAATAGAGGTGAGGAAGACAAGGTTCAAGGCTTTTAGAGTCCTCCTCCAATAGTCCATTGCCCCTTGTCTGTGCCACTTCCAGACTTTATTTATTTATATATAAATATCTATATTATTCTTTCATGTGCCTGCTCATAAACCTGTCAAATTAAGTACTAGCATTTCCATTAATAATTTGATTAATTTATTTCTATTCCAAATTTTAAAACGTTTTTATAAATCAAGTCAAATACATTTTAACGTGAGACAGAGAAGAAACAAATAATGAAGTAGTTAAATATAAGCCAAATTTAAACTTTGTAACCTGGCACACAAGAACTTTGCAAATTAGTCTCCAGATTACTTTACACCCCACATGAATAAAGACTCCACTTAATATCTATGTGACATTTCCTCAAATATACTTTGCATTCTCCCAGATCTCTGCTTTGGCTGATGCCATTCCCTTCATCTAGAATGCCATTCCTTTGGATCCAACTGTGGAATCACAGTAATGTTTTAGCCGCTGCTCAAATGTCACTATTTTTATGAAAATCTGACTGTCATGATTAAAAATGATCCCTTCCTTCTAAGGATTCCTAAAGAGCTTTCATTGCACTTCTTACTGTAGTTCTTATGTTATAAATCATTGTGGTATTGATATTTACAAAGCAGTTTGTCGTTGCAAAAATAAAATGTTCCAGATGAGAAGAAATTGTGATTTGCACAGTGTAAAAACTCAGTAGATGTTGGAATTAATAAATGGATAGAGGAATCAAAGGTTCAGTAGTAGTTTTCTTTTTTTTAATAATTGCTTCTTACTTGAAAATACATAAACTATAATGAGAAAGCAATTTTTGGAGAAGAACCTGGGAGAATGTCCCGCAGAGAATTCAGACATTCGGTTAAGTAGAATCACTGCCTATTTTCTCCAAGAAGAGAAGAGTGTTTTACCAAACACTAAGCAATAAAATACTCCTCCTTCTACATTAAAATTCCAAATATATATTTTAAAAAAGAATGTTGAATCATACTTGATAAATTCAAGTATTTTTGTGGATTCTTGTGTATGCACAAATGTCCTTATACATAGTTATCAGTATTTTCAAACGTTTAATCATAAGAGTTAAGGAAATGAATACATAGTTTTGTTTTGTAAATGTGAATGTCTTGAGCATTCACAATGTTTTCATAATTTACAATTATAATCAACAATACACAATTTTTATTAAAGCTAATATACAAAATGTTTGAATTTCCTAAATATTCCTTTTGTCTAAATTGAGATATGGCTGAAATTAGTAGAGCAATGACAATTTTGTACACTTTATGAAGCATAGGCCTTTAACTTAATATAAGAACATCTTTCCTTTACTCTATTTTGAACAAATGATACTAAATGAAACTAGAGAATAAGTAGCTCAAAACATCTATATGAATTGTGTTGAAATTTCACAAGAGGTTTAATTTGCATTGATTTTCTGTTCCAATTGCCCTAGTTACTAACTCACTTATTACTAACTAAAGCATATTACTGACTGACTTGACTTATGCAAGTGCAAAATTTAGAGTTTTTGCACGGCTAGAATAGACATGAATAACTTTAAGTTATTATTTAAAGTCTTTTAAAAGTCTTTAAAATTTACAGGAATGTCTCACTTTGCACTAATATACCCATTTTCACTTTGTAAACGGTTCAAATGCTTTTAGTCCCATACTGAATGTCTCTTTAGGACAGCCCCTGGTCTCTCAAAGGCAGTGTACATAATGAAATGGAAATTTCAATGATGTTTTTCCAGAAGTGTGGAACAATTTAGTAGTCTCTAGAAAATGAATATCAATAGACAGCTTGGTAATCATATGAAACTTGTTAAAATTTGGTCACATTATAACTCCCTGCTGTTTCACCTGTAAAAGTCTCTCACACTTTTTAGAATATCTTTTCTTTTTCCTTTGAAATAGTAAAAGTCTTCGACTTTATATTACCTCTTTTAATCTTTGTATTGACTAGTTTATAAATGCTCCTAATTTATTATCATATGTAGATTATTGTTGAAGGATAAAGTTTGGGGAATTTTTAAGGAATAAAACTAGGACTATTCATCATAAGAACAATACTAATACCTGATACCCAATTAGGTTAATGCCTAATTAATACCTAATAACTATTATATATTATGTATTGAACATGGACTATCCATCCAGTGTTATAGTGACCATTTTACATACATTATCTCATTTCACATTCCACATTGGTGATCACATAGGAAGGTAGCTTTTATTTTCCCTTCTCTATAGGTGAAGGAACTGAGGTTCAAGGAGGCTGAGCATCTGGACTAACTAAATGTCAATTAAATGGCAGAAATGAGAGTCAAACTCAGGTCTAGTATATTCTAAGTCAAGTGCACATGTCTAGCACACATATCATACAATTCATTCACTCAGTCATTAAAAGTCTCAGTTTCTAATATGTATCAGCTGAAAGGAAAACAATAAAAAGACAAGGTTCATGTGTAAGTTCAGTTTGGATCAATGGAATCTTATCAGTATTTACTATAGGCTAGCATGTGAAACACTAGTAATAATTACTTAAATAGATATTTAGAAAACATGCATTAAATTCAATAGAATAATATACTTAGGGTATATAAGAGAACAGAGGAGAGATAGGATATAGAAAGACTTAACAAAAGATGTGGATATTGATTGGGTTTAAAGGATACAGGAAAAGCAGATGGTGGGAGGGGTTTCCAAATAGAGTGATAGCATATGCAAAGATACAGAGAAAACAATGTGTGCATATAAGCACTTCATATTAATGCAGGATTTGAGATGAAGCTGGAGAAGTAGATAAGATTGCATATTGGAGAAAGTTTTGTCCAAGTCTGCACAACATACAATACTATGGTGTACCTCAGTCTTTACTCAGATTTTCTCTTATTTGACAGTCTGTCAAATCCTGTCTTGTCCAAATTGCAAGTTTTTACCTATCAGAGGCTGGAGAGCCTAAGGCTTAAGATTATATACTCTAGAATCCTACTAACTGGATTCAAATACTAATGTTGCTACTATTTGTGTGAACTGGGGCCAGGTTTTTTTTTTTCCTTTCACTTTGTTCATCTATCATATAGTGTCATTTTTGCATTAAAGTAATTAATAAATGTTGTTATGTTTCTTAAGACTCCAGCTACTGCATGACGCTTTCTGTTTCTGTAAAATTATTGCTCATTTCTTTCTGTCTCCACTTAACATACATGTAGTAGATACTGAATAAAAGTAATTGAATAAAGGAATGGAGGTGTGGTTTTTTGATAGTGTAAGCATTGCATATCTTGAGGTTTCAAATTCTTCCGAAACCACTGAAATAGTTGTGGATTCTTTGTGATACAAAAATACTTATGATTAACCTTTCATTTATATTTGTACAGACTGTCAAAAAAAAAAATGAAAGGACTAAAAACGGAAATCTATTCCTTTTATACAAAAAACAATGCTTTTAGAATTCCTTACAAGATAATACTTTAGTAGCAAAAATTCCCCTAATAAAAATAAGTATACTGAAATAAGTATGTAATCTGGGTTATCCCTCTAATAGCTTAGAAATTGTATAACATATCTCATGCCATTTATATATTTATATACATACACAAATACAATAAAATAGTTAACAAAATTATCTGTTGAACTTCTAAAAGCAGCTAAAGAATTATAATCCAGGTAGTTCCTTCACTATTTTTTTTTTTTTTAGCAAAAATTTAGTCCAGGTCTCAAAAAAAGGATTTTCTTAAAAATAAGAAATATTAGATTTATTGTCTGAAATGTTTTCCTATGGAAATGTTTTTCATAGTCAAAAGTAAGTAAGTAATATCCTTCAAGTAACAGAAGTAAAATTATACAGAGGAAACAATTCTGAACTGGTCAAAATCTCATTAAAATTGCATGAGGAGAATTATGTATGCCCCTTTCACAATTTTTCTTTATAGCAGAATATCAAGTAATCCATGATTTGAGAGCAAACTTTAGTTTTATCCTAGACCTACTTGACCTTGTAAGTGTTTCTTGATTTTAAAGGATGACATTTAATTAAAACTCCCTTGCTGAAGTAAGGTAATTATTGGTGCAGATAAAAGAGATTTACAGAAACCCAAGGCAGTGGATTGGCTAGAGGAACACGGATTTATCTTAACATAATGATGTATCATTTATAAATTGTGATATACTATCTAGCTTTGTATCATTTAAAAGCACATCGAGTTTGCTGGTTGAAGTAGCACACACAATTGTGGTGAAGGCATTTCAATTAAGCCAAAGTCAAACAGATTTCAAGAATTTTCTACCTTTATTTGTAATGCTGTGCATAAAATTATTCAAGCATTACACTGAAGAATGAGAACTCAGGGAGTATGAAATCAGACCAAAGTCTCTCCCCTTAATAGATGATATCTTTTCTTCCTCATAGTTTGCTGCTTTTCAATGAGTGACATTTAGTAATATGTATGAGTAATTGCTGAGTTTACTGCTCATTACCTTTTTAAAAATCCAAGGAAGTCATAAGTACATTTTGATCCTTTAGTGATAAAACAATTTTCATTATAAAGGTTAAAACAAAATAAGTGATTTTTATTTGTAATTTAAAAGCTTAGTTGTGGATTCTTTGTGATACAAAAATACTTATGATTAACCTTTCATTTATATTTGTACAGACTGTCAAAAAAAAAATGAAAGGACTAAAAACGGAAATCTATTCCTTTTATACAAAAAACAATGCTTTTAGAATTCCTTACAAGATAATACTTTAGTAGCAAAAATTCCCCTAATAAAAATTACATTTGATTTATTTCCCCAGAAGTGTATAAGAGATATTTTCCATACAAATATTCATAATTAAAGATATTATGGAAAATCATGTATACACATCAATTCTATAAGTTTAACTTATGAAATACAAGATAATATTATCATTTTCCAGCTTGATAATCATCTAAAATTATGTACAGAATTATTTAAAACAGTTTTGCCTTGTGTATATAAACTATACATTTGGTGACTAATGTCAGTTCAAAGAAAAATATTGTTAGCATCAATTTTTTTTTTACTAACTTTTATTCTAATTGACATTGTTTGATTGGTATTCACTTTAGTCTACCTTAACAGATACTACATGTTAGCCTAGTACTTCATAATCATTTATTGTTGAGCCCAAGATAACAGATGTTTAGCATATTGTGTTCTGAATTGGTACCAACGTATGATTTCCTGGTCCTGGAGGTATTTAATGGATGTTTTCAGAACCCTAATGACTAAGGTGATAAATTTGTGTAAAATAACATTAGCTAATTGTACTTTTTCTTATTTTAATAAAAAATGACGTATCAGTTTGCCTACATAGATCCTGGCTTATAATTATCATTCTACTTTATTTCTATAATCACTAAATCAGAAGAGAAGCATACATTATTAGAGTAAAACTTTGGGGATTCATGCCGTAGTCACATCACAGTGTTCATCTCATACAGGATAAGCTACTGATTTTATTTCATGACTCTGGAAGGCATAACTTTGATTCCTAGAAAGGTGGCACTGAATATTAAAAGAGCTTTCATTTTATGTTATAAATATGACCATGACAATAATGATGATGCTAAAGATCACATTGTAAGCTGCTCATAAAAAATAATAAGCCTTGTTACTGTGATGTCCAAATTAAAATTAAAGAAGGAAGACAGGATCCACAATTTAAGGGAAAATCTACCACTTTTCTTAAATATATTATATATAGGTAAAGGACAGCTGAAAAAGCAAAATTGCATAGTAAGGAATGCATGGTATTCAAGCTGATCTTCACCCACTTTATTCATCATAAAATATAAGGCACAATATGAAATATTTCACCTAGAAAATTCCTTTACAAATATTGATTTAATGACTACTGTGTGCCAAGGAATGAGGTTCATTCAATTTTAGTTTCTTAAACTGTTAACCATATTCACATTCCAAACAACTTTTGGCAACAATATTGTCCCTTTTTGATTCCACCAAAGAAGAAAAAGTAAAGCATAGGAAGCAAAACTTAAATTACCCTTATAATTTTGGGCCTTTCACTGTTGTGGCCTCTCCTGTTGCGGAGCACAGGCTCCGGACGCGCAGGCTTAGCAGCCATGGCTCACAGGCCCAGCTGCTCCGTGGCATGTGGGATCTTCCCAGACCCAGGCTCGAACCTGTGTCCCCTGCATCGGCAGGCAGACTCTCAACCACTGTGCCACCAGGGAAGCCCCCTACCCTTATAATTTTTGATCATCCTTATTTTTCTTGTTTTTGTTTTGAATTAACATTTGAAATATATATATATATATATATATATATATATATATATATATACACACACACATATATTTTTAAAGTCTTTCAATGGAAAAAAACCTTACTTTTCTTGTTAAAAGAGGAAATCGAGACTCAAATAGATTACAAGATTAAACTAATATCATATAGAAGATTTTTATACCTCATCTTTTTTCTTCATAAAAGATTTCTGGAAGCACACTGTAAAATGAGAGAAAGGTGATGGAACAGTCGGTTAAAAAGAGATCAGAGGAATAGAAAGATGTTTTAGATTAGAGAAGAGTTGTGCAAACTAACTGCTCAACTAAAAACAAAAATCACTGAGAAGGAAAAGAGAGAAGATGCAGTAGAAAAAGGAGGTGTTAGAGCCTGATCCTAAAGAAAGAGATGGGCTCAAAGAAACTCCTTTGAGTGAAGATGTCCTCCATAGAAATATTAGAAGAGAGAAGGAAAAGAAAAGAAAGACAGTCATATCCAGCTAGAATAAAGGAAAATTGAGAGCATATACAGTGAAAAGAAAATGATTATATCTACAATTAAAAGACTGAGCTACCTACAGAGATTAAGCTGTTCAGGTACTATAGAAGAATGAAATAATAGTGGAATCAACTAGGAATATTAAAAGTATTGCTAAGTAACATGAATATCAATTGAGATTTGATATCTAACTTTTCAGTAAAATACATAGATGTCTTCTACCAACTTCTTTCTTCAGGAAAAAAACCCAAAACATTGAAATAGAATATGCTCCCACGAAAATGGACCATGATGCCAAACAATTGGCTTTCTTTTTTAAAACATTTTTATTGGAGTATAATTGCTTTACAATGGTGTGTTAGTTTCTGCTTTATAACAAAGTGAATCAGCTATACATATACATATATTCCCATATTTCCTCCCTCTTGTGTCTCCCTCCCACCCTCCCTATCCCACCTCTCTACGTGGTTACAAAGCACCGAGCTGATCTCCCTGTGCTATGTGACTGCTTCCCACTAGCTATCTGTTTTACATTTGGTAGTGTATATATGTCCATGCCACTCTCTCACTTCACCCCAGCTTACCCTCCCACCTCCCTGTGTCCTCAAGTCCATTCTCTACATCTGTGTCTTTATTCCTGTCCTGCCCCTGGGTCCTTCAGAACCTTTTATTTTATTTTTCTTTTATATTCCATATATATGTATTAGTATACGGTATTTGTTTTTCTCTTTCTGACTTACTTCACACTGTATGACAGTTTCTAGGTCCATCCACCTCAATGCAATTAACTCAATTTCATTTCTTTTTATGGCTGAGTAATATTCCATTGTATATATGTGCCACATCTTTATCCATTCAACTGTCAATGGACACTTAGGTTTCTTCCATGTCCTGGCTATTGTAAATAGAGCTGCAATGAACATTGTGGTACATGAATCTTTTTGAATTATGGTTTTCTCAAGGTATATGCCCAGTAGTGGGATTGCTGGGTCATATGGTAGTTCTATTTGTAGTTTTTTAAGGAACCTCCATACTGTTCTCCATAGTGGCTGTATCAATTTACATTCCCACCAAGAGTCCAAGAGGGGTCCCTTTTCTCCACACCCTCTCCAGCATTTGTTGTTTGTAGATTTTTTGATGATGGCCATTCTGACTGGTGTGAGGTGATATCTCATTGTAGTTTTGATTTGCATTTCTCTAATGATTAGTGATGTTGAGCATCCTTTTATGTGTTTGTTGGCAATCTGTATATCTTCTTAGGATAAATGTCTGTTTAGGTATTCTGCCCATTTTTGGATTGGGTTGATTTTTTTTTTTTTTTTTTAATATTGAGCTGTATGAGCTGCTTGTATATTTTGGAGATTAATCCTTTGTCAGTTGCTTAGTTTGCAAAGATTTTCTCCCATTCTAAGAGCTGTCTTTTCATCTTGTTTATGCTTTCCTTTGCTGTGCCAAAGCTTTTAAGTTTTATTAGGTCCCATTTATTTACTTTTGTTTTTATTTCCATTTCTCTAGGAAAGAGAAAAGGATCAAAAAGGATCAAAGGGTCAAAAAGGATCTTGCTGTGATTTATGTCATAGAGATATGCTGATGTTTTCTTCTAAGAGTTTTATAGTGTCTGGCCTTACATTTAGGTCTTTAATCCATTTTGAGTTTATTTTTCTGTATTGTGTTAAGGAGTGTTCTCATTTCATTCTTTACATGTAGCTGTCCAGTTTTCCCAGCACCATTTATTGAAGAGGCTGTCTTTTCTCCATTGTATATTCTTGTCTCCTTTACTGAAAATAAGGTGACCATATGTGTGTGGGTTTATCTCTGGGCTTTCTATCCTGATCCATTGATCTATATTTCTGTTTTTGTGCCAGTACCATACTGTCTTAATTACTGTAGGTTTGTAGTATACACTGAATTCAGGGAGCCTGATTCCTCCAACTTCATTTTTCTTTCTCAAGATTACTTTGGCTATTTAGGGTCTTTTCTGTTTCCATACAAATTGTGTAATTTTTTGTTCTAGTTCTGTGAAAAATGCCATTTGTAGTCTGATAGGTATTGCATTGAATCTGTAGATTGCTTTGGGTAGTATAGTCATTTTTACAATGCTGATTCTTCCAATCCAAGGACATGGTATATCTCTCCATCTGTTTGTATCATCTTTACTTTCTTTTATCAGTGTCTTATAGTTCTCTTCATATAGGTCTTTTGTCTCCTTAGGTAGGTGTATTACTAGGTATGTTATTATTTTTGTTGCAGTGGTAAATGGGAGTGTTTCCTTAATTTCTCTTTCAGATTTTTCGTCATTAGTGTACAGGAAAATGCAAGAGGTTTCTGTGCATTAATTTTGTATCCTACTACTTTACCAAATTCATTGATTAGCTCTAATAGTTTTCTGGTAGCATCTTTAGGATTCTCTATGTATAGTATCATGTCATCTTCAAACAGTGACCACTTTATTTCTTCTTTTCCTATTTGGATTCCTTTTATTTCTTTTTCTTCCCTAACTGCTGTGGCTAAAACTTACAAAATTATGTTGAATAATAGTGGTGACAGTGGACAACCTTGTCTTGTTCCTGATCTTAGAGGAAATGGTTTCAGTTTTTCACCATTGAGAATGATGTTGGCTGTGGGTTTTTCATATATGGCTTTTATTATGTTGAGGTAAGTTCCCTCTATGCCTACTTTCTGGAGGGTTTTTTTCATAAATGCATGTTGAATTTTGTCAAAAGCTTTTTCTGCATCTATTGAGATCATCATATGTTTTTTCTCCTTCAGTTTGTTAATATGGTTTATCACATTGATTGATTTGCATATATTGAAGAATCCTTGAACTCCTGGGAGAAGCCCCATTGATCATGGTGTATGGTCCTTTTAATGTGCTGTTGGATTCTGTTTGTGAGTACTTTGTTGAGGATTTTTGTATCTATGTTCATCAGTGATATTGGCCTGTAGTTTTCTTTCTTTGTGACATCTTTGTCTGGCTTTGGTATCAGGGTGATGTTGGTCTTGTAGAATGAGTTTGGGAGTGTTTCTCCCTCTGCTGTATTTTGGAAGAGTTTGAGAAGGGTAGGTGTTAGCACTTCTCTAAACGTTTAATAGAATTCTCCTGTGAAGCCATCTGGTCCTGAGCTTTTGTTTGTTGGAAGATTTTTAATCACAGTCTCAATTTCAGCACTTGTGATTTGTCTGTTTGTATTTTCTATTTCTTCCTGGTTCAGCCTTGGAAAGTTGTGCTTTTCTAAGAATTTGTCCATTTCTTCCAGGTTGTCCATTTTATTGGCATATAATTGCTTGTAGTTATCTCTCATGATCCTTTGTATTTCTGCAGTGTCAGTTGTTACTTCTCCTTTTTCATTTCTAATTCTATTGATTTGAGTCTTCTCCCTTTTTTTATTGATGAGTCTGGCTAATGGCTTATCTATTTTGTTTATCTTCTCAAATAACCAGCTTTTAGTTTTAGTGATCCTTGCTATTGTTTCCTTCATTTCTGTTCAATTTATTTCTGATCTGATCTTTATGGTTTCTTTCCTTCTGCTAACTTTGGGGATTTTTTGTTCTTTCTCTTATTGCTTTAGGTGTAAGGTTAGGTTTGTTTGAGATGTTTCTCATTTCTTGAGGTAGGATTGTATTGGTATAAACTTCCCTCTTAGAACTGCATTTGCTGAGTTCCATAGGTTTTGGGTTGTTGTGTTTTCATTGTCATTTGTTTTTAGGTATTTTTTGATTTCCTCTTTGATTTCTTCAGTGATCTCTTGGTTATTTAGTAGTATATTGTTTAGTCTGCATGTGTTTGTATTTTTTACAGTATTTTCCTGTAACTGATATCTAGTCTCATCACACTTTGCTCAGAAAAGATACTTGATATGATTTCAATTTTCTTAAATTCACCAAGGCTTGATTTGTGACCCATGATATGATCTGTCCTGGAGAATGTTCCATGAGCACTTGAGAAGAATGTATATTCTTTTGTTTTTGTATGGAATGTCCTATAAATATCAACTAAGTCCATCTTGTTTAATGCATCATTTAAAGCTTGTGTTTCCTTATTCATTTTCATTTTGGATGATCTGTCCATTGGTGAAAGTGGGGTGTTTAAATCCCTTTGTATGATTGTGTTACTGTCGATTTCCCCTTTTATGGCTGTTAGCATTTGCATTATGTATTGTGGTGTTCCTATGTTGGGTGCATAAATATTTACAATTGTGTCTTCTTCTTGGGTTGATCCCTTGATCATTATGTAGTGTTCTTCTTTGTCTCTTGTAATATTCTTTGTTTTAAAGTCTACTTTGTCTGATATGAGCATTGCTACTCCAGCTTTCTTTTGATTTCCTTTTCCATGGAATATCTTTTTCCATCCCCTCACTTTCATTCTGTTTGTGTCCCTAGGTCTGAAGTGGGTCTCTTGTAGATAACATAGGTACGAGTCTTGTTCTTGTTTCCATTCAGCCAGTCTATGTCTTTTGGTTGGAGCATTTAATCCATTTACATTTAAGGTAGTTATTAATATGTATGCTTCTGTTACCATTTTCTTAATTGTTTGGGGTTTTTTATTATAGGTCCTTTTCTTCTCTTGTGTTTCCTGACTATAGAAGTTCCTTTAGCATTTGTTGTAAAGCTGGTTTGGTGGTGCTGAACTCTCTCTGCTTTTGCTTGTCTGTAAAGGTTTTAATTTCTCTGTCAAATCTGAATGAGATTCTTGTTGGGTAGAGTAATCTTGGTTGTAGGTTTTTCCCTTTCATCACTTTAAATATGTCCTGCCACTCCCTACTGGTTTGCAGAGTTTCTGCTGAAAGATCAGCTGTTAACCTTATGGGGATTCTGTTGTATATTATTTGTTGTTTTTCCCTTGCTGCTTTTAATATTTTTCTTTGTATTTAATTTTGATAGTTTGATTAATATGTGTCTTGTCGTGTTTCTCCTTGGATTTATCCTGTATGGGACTCTCTGTGCTTCCTGGACATTATTGACCATTTCTTTTCCCATATTAGTGAAGTTTTCAACTATAATCTCTTCAAATATTTTCTCAGTCCATTTCTTTTTCTATTCTTCATCTGGGACCCCTATAGTTCAAATGTTGGTTGGTTTAATGTTGTCCCAGAGGTCCCTGAGACTGTCTTCAATTCTTTTCATTCTTTTTTCTTTATTCTGCTATGTGGTAGTTATTTCCACTATTTTATCTTCATGCTCTGCCTCAGCTATTCTGCTATTGATTCCTTCTAGGGAATTTTTCATTTCATTTATTGTGTTATCATTGTTTTTTTCTCTTTAGGTCTTCTAGGTCCTTGTTGAGTGTTTCTTGTATTTTCTCTGCTGTGTTTCCAAGATTTTGGATCATCTTTACTATCATTACTCTGAATTATTTTTCAGGCAGACTGCCTATTTCCTCTTCATTTTTTTGGTCTGGTGGATTTTTACCTTGCTCCTTCATCTCTGTCTTCTCATTTTGCTTAACTTACTGTGTTTGGGGTCTCCTTTTCGCTGGCTACATGTTTGTAGTTTCCGTTATTTTTGGTGTCTGCCCCCAGTGGCAAGTTTGTGTCATTGGGTTATGTAGGCTTCCTGGTGGAGGGGACTGGTGCCTGTGTTCTGGTGGATGAGTCTGGATCTTGCCTTTCTGATGGGCAGGACTGCATCCAGTGGTGTGTTTTACAGTGTCTGTTACCTTATTATGATTTTAGGCAGCCTCTCTGCTAATGGGTGGGGTTGTGTTCCTTTCTTGCTAGTTGTTAGACATAGGGTGTCCAGCACTGTACCTCGCTGGTCATTGATTGAGCTGGGTCTTAGCGTTCAGATGGAGATCTCTGGGAGAGCTTTCACTGTTTGGTATTACATGGACTTGGGAGGTCTCTGGTCAACATATGTCCTGAACTCACCTCTCCCACCTCAGAGGCACAGGCCTGACACCTGGCCAGAGCACCAAGACCCTGTCAACAACACAGGTCAAATGAAAAGGGAGAAAAAAGTAAGTGAATAAATAAATAATAAAATAAAATAAAGTAAGGTAAAATAAAATATAGTAAAATAAAAACTAAAAAAAATATTAAAAATAAAAAAAATATTAAAGAGTAATAAAAAAGAGAAAAAAGAAAGAAAGAAAGAAGAGAGCAATGAAGCCAAAAACCAAATCCACCAGTGATAACGAACACAAAAACTATACTAAAAAAACCCCACAAAGAAACGGGCAGACCGAACCATAGGAGACATGGTAAAAGCAAAGCTATACAGACAAAATCACACAAAGAAGCATAGACCTACACACTCACAAAAAGAGAAAAAGGAAAAAAAAATTCTATATATAAAAAACAAGAAAGGAGTAGAGCAACCAAATCAATAAACAAATCTACCAATGATAATCAACTCTAAATACTAAATTAAGATAAACATAAAACCAGCAAAAAATTAGAGATAGAAAGCAAACCCCAAGTCTACAGTTGCTCCCAGTGTCCACTGCCTCGATTTTGGGATGATTCGTTGTCTGTTTAGGGATTCCACAGATGCAGGGTACATGAAGTTGATTGTGGAGCTTTAACTCACTGCTTCTGAGGCTGCTGGGGGAAATTTCCCTTTCTCTTTGTTCACACAGCTCCTGGGGTTCAGCTTTGGATTTGGCCCCACCTCTGCATGTAGGTTGCCTGAGGGCGTCTGTTCTTCACTAGGACGGGATGGGGTTAAAGTAGCAGCTGATTAGGGGGCTGTGGCTCTCTCAGGTCAGGAGAACGGAGGGGTACGGTATGCGGGGTGAGCCTGTCGCCTCTCTGAGGCACACCATGCGTTCTCCCAGGGAAGTTGTCCTTGGATCATGGAATGCTGTCAGTGATGGGCTGTACAGGCTCCCAGGAGGGGAAGTGTGGATAGTGACCTGTGCTTGCATACAGGATTCTTGGTGGCTGCAGCAGCAGCATTAGTGTTTCATACCAGCCTCTGGTGTCCGCGCTGATGGCCGCAGCTCGTGCCCGTCTCAGGAGCTTGTTTCAGCGGTGCTCTGAATTCCCTCTTCTTGTGCACCCTGAAACAATGGTCTTTTGCCTCTTAGGCAGTTCCAGACTTTTTCCCGGACCCCCTCCCTGCTAGCTGTGGTACACTAGCCCCCTTCAGGCTGTGTTCACACAGGCAACCCGTCCTCTCCCTGGGATCTGATCATCGAAGCCCGAGCCTCAGCTCCCAGCCCCCGCCCGCCCCGGCGGGTGGGCAGACAAGCCTCTCGGGCTGGTGAGTGCTGGTCAGCATCGATCCTCTGTGCAGAAATCTCTCCGCTTTTCCCTCTGCACCCCTGTTGCTGTGCTCTCCTCTGTGGCTCCGAAGCTTCCCCCAGCCACCACTCCCTCTCCGTCTACACCAGTGAAGGGGCTTCCTAGTGTGTGGAAACCTTTCCTCCTTCACAGCTCCCTCCCAGAGGTGCAGGTCCTGTCCCTATTCTTTTGTCTTTTTTTTTTTTCTTTTGCCCTACCCAGGTACATGGGGAGTTTCTTGCCTTTTGCAAAGTCTGAGGTCTTCTGCCAGCATTCAGTAGGTGTTCTGTAAGAGTTGTTCCACATGTAGATGTATTTCTGATGTATTTGTAAGGAGGAAGGTGATCTCTATGTCTTACTCCTTCGCCATCTTTAAGGTCTTCAAACAATTGGCTTTTAATAATAGTGGCTATAAGTTATTGGTGCCACTATAAATGAAGTGATTTCATTCACTCAAATATTTATACTGTCTCTATGAGGTAAAAATTATTACTCTCCATCTTTAATTAAAGATGAAACTAATGTTTAGAGATACAAAATAATATGTCAAATACCACACAGCGATCACATGTCAGAACCAGAATTTGAATCTAGACAATCTATAAATTTTATGTTCTTCCCACCATAGAGCACTGCCTCATCTACAGAGATGTGGCTTTCAAAACTGGTAATGCTGACTCAAGGATCTGGGCCATAGGTTATCGTAGAAATTCATCAGTTGGGCAAGCAGGCTCTGCTCTCCATAATGAGTGATATAGATCTACATCAGATTAATATGCACATGTAAACACAAACACTGATGTTGCATTTTGAATCATGGAGTTTGGGGAAAAATTATTCTCTTCAAGGAGTAATGTTGACTCCTTAGTGGATCTGAGGTTCCTAAAGACATTAATTTTGGTAAATTTTGAAGGATTAAAATCTACTTCCTTTGGGCATCATTAATCCAACAGTGGTCTTTTAGAAAGATGAATATAGCAACCTACTCTCTGACATGGGTGGACTCTTAACTCCTCAGAAATATATAGACTGACCTTCCAAGAACTCCAGCTACTTAGTGCAGAAACAGAATTAATTTGGTTGTCTCTGTGTTATGCTAGTCTATATTAAAAGGTACAAATTCCATTAGGTTTCTAGACCCCCACAAAAATAGAGAACTCCATCTTACCATTAGGGAAGGTCTGGGGAGTAAAGTGAATGGTAGAATTCCATTATTCCAATCACTGATACAGATTGAAGATGGATTTAGTGTTTCTGTCAAGTGAGAAGATTTCTAGAATTGAGAATATTAAATTTACTTTCTATAATTCAATGGAGACAATGAGAATAGAGTTCATCTTTTATTAGACACTATTGGTCAACAATGAATCAAAGAAGACCAGCCCAGATGATGAGATATTAGTAAATAGTGAGAAAATATCTTCTTGGCCATTTCTCAGATTCTTAAAACTGTTCTAAATGGCTCAACCTTTCAGACTTCCAATAAACTATATCTCAAAGTCTCCATGACAAAGAGGAAACAGCCCTGAAAGATAGTAATTACTCAAAAAAAAAAAAATGAGTACTGGTAAAAACTTTAAAATAAAAATAAAAACAAAATGAGTTCTGAACTTTTTGTTCAGATAAGAAAACCTTTGAGGAATTAGCAGACCAGTGCTGGAGAGGAGAATATCTAGCATCCCCAAATGAGTTTTCTGTCTTTTGGTTCCAATGGACACTATTTCAGGCAAGAGGATCTCTATAATTATGCATTTGATGCTCCTGGTAGGGTATAAAATGAAGGCTAGATTATACCATGATATAAACTATGAAAGGATGTATCGGGTGTGGGTGATAAAGCAGAGACCTGGAAGCATCAACTTTAGAGAATATAGGAGATAAAGGAAAAGCTGTAATGTCAGGCTTCAGGAGGTAAGAGATGAGTGTTTTATAGAGGCAAGAATCAGAAGAAGGACCTAAGCAATAGGAGTCAAAAGCTAGACAAGTAAAATAATAGCAGGCATTGGAACCCAAGCTGACTCTATAACCTGAACCCCTCTTGTTTCTGAACAAGTGAAATTGATCTCACAAAGAGGTTTTACCCCCGTTATAACATTCAGCACAGCTGGTAGGAATTTTTTAATTTATTTGAGCAGGTGAAGGAAATAGAGTACTACAGTTTTACAGTCACATCTCAAAATATTCTGCTCTTTAGATGACAGTGATTTCCAAAAGCTGGTCCTGATCTGACACAATGTGTCTATAAGAAGGAGTGCAGATGTTTCAACTGCATTTACTCTTTAGATGCATTGCAATCACAGCAAGTCTTAGGAAACATTTTCAAGTGGAAATACACAAGCAACCCATTAATTTTTAATTCTGTCACATTCTTCTGAGGAAGGTAGTGTAGGTATGGTAGGAAAAACAAGTTCTTTGAAATTGCCCTCTGATATGAGTTCTGGTTCTGACAATTAATAGTTTTGTGATCTTGAACTAGTTACCTCTCAGAGCTTTATATAAAATTTCCTGAAGTGTAAAATGGGACTCTGTCTGCATTTTTGGTATTTAACTACTGACGGCTTTATAGTGCCATCTCTCCCTCTTCACCTTCTGCCTCATGTCTGAGCAAATTAAAAAAGAAAGACCGCTTGCTTCTCCCTTTGGTTTGGGAAGAAATTTTAAGCCATGTAGGATCAGTAACCCCAGTCTGAACCTTAACAGTCATAACTCCAAGCTGGTCTACTTTCCCTTCTTTTCAAGCCATTTTCAGACCTGCTTGTGACCCACCCTGCTCTCCCCAGAAAGGCTCACTGGGTGAGTAATAGACTTTTTCATATCTCCTTGGTTTGCATGCACATGTGTGTGTAGCATCATCAGTCTTGATATCTGAACCAAATTTTGGGTAGGGGGTCAATTCTACTTCTGTAGGTGTGACCCCCCCCCCAAACAAGGTAATTCAATAAAACCCTGCTGTAATGCAATGTGGTGTTCAAAAATTCTACTAACTAAAATACAGGGTATTATAACTACCAGATTAATGATAAATAATATTTTCTCATTCAGTATATAGTATAAGGGATAAAAAATAGTAAAAATTGACATGCATGCAATTGATGATACACTGAGAAAGCTTCAAGCAATTATGAAACTATCAATTCTAAACCCATCTTTCCCTTTCCAACAGAAAGGGAGAGGATAAACCCTCTCCTTTTTGAAAACATGGGTTAGGACAAGGTTGGGAGTCAACTGAGTATATTTGAATTATCAGCGGAAATTTTTCTGTGGAAGTTTCCCTACTACCTATCTTTAAAGAATTCTTTGAAGATTAAAGAAGTAGTGTTTGCTCAAAACAGTATGTCAGTAAGGTGTGTTTCCTCATGTCTCCTCCCACCTCAACACTAATTGCTCATAAAATGTAGGCAATCATGAGCCTACAACTTCATAAATCTGGCTACCATAAGTGAATAAGGGAGTGGATGGTTTCTATTACTTTTAAGAATAACTTCTAAATAAAGTAAATTATACAGACTTTCATTTATAGAGGCTATAACTATATGGTGATATTACTCCATGGAGGGAATAGGAATTTAGATTTTACTAACTCTTTGAGGCTTAAGGGCATAGAACTAATAAAAGTTCTACAGCATCTCCCTGGGGAAGGAAATACAAATTCATAAAAATCTACCCTTCGACTTTCCAAATGCCATTGGTCTCAACACTCTTTTTATAGACCCAAGTCATGGGAATTATCAAAGCAGGGCAAAAAGAGTTAATTTAAAAAATCTGGTACTATTTGTCGGAAAGCAAAAGAGTTGTCAATCTTTCCTTTCTGTAAAACCCAGTTGAATTACCAATATATAGTATAGCAAGCACTAGCACAAGTTATATTTAATAATTTTTAACACATGGATGATCTGGAAGTAGAAATACAGGTGAGCTAATTTGTGAATATGAACTCATTCATTGAACATATATTAAGCACTTCCTATATGCTGTATATTGTGATGATGATGACACCTGGTTGATGGGGGTGGTGGTGGTGAATGAAAGTACATGTGAAATTTAGACTCAACTCTCAAGTGATTTAAAATTTAGAAGGAAGGGAGATTTGCTGAATAATTAATATCCTGAATAATAGAGTAAGTGCTAAATAAAGGTACACTCTAGACAAAAGAAAAGAAGAATTATTATTTAACTGAACGTCTGAAGAGTAAATAGCATGTTAGGCTAAGGAAATAATACCAAAAAAAAAAAATAAAGCCCTAAAATATGGATTTGAGCAAGCTGCTTTAGAATGATAAACTATGTTTGAAAGAATGTGAGAAGAGATGAAGCCAGAAAAAGTTTGGGCTCCTCGGAATATAGAATGTATTGAGTAACATACAAAGGAAATTTTTTGTTTGTTTGTTTTTTCCCTTTAAGGTTCTTTGGGATAACTGAAGATTTTTTTTAAAAAACTAGAACTTATTTTTGAAGATAAATCTATAAAAGTAGTTACCATTTGTTGCACATCTGTTAGACCCAGCATATACTAAGGGCTTTGTCATCCTTATGGAGGAATTGTTCTTCCCTACTCCAAATATTTCCTTTTATGTAATTTCTTCTACCCTCTTTCTCCACCTGCTCATTCACTTCTCTCAGGGAAAGA
>NW_006787791.1:1105743-1152959 GCF_000442215.2 Lipotes vexillifer
GGGAAAGAGGAGATACCTGATCTGATTGGTGAATTTACAAAGAGAAACTAGGCAAGTGTAGCCCAATTCCATCTCTGTCTCTGCTGTCCTAGAAGTGAGATACTCATGGGAGCATGCATTCTTCTCTCCTCTTCCATGCCATGACTTTTACAGGAAGTGTGTTATGCTCCTATGGGGAGGGATCTCCCACTTAGCATTACTTATGACCAGATGGCTAAGTCTGTTTAATTTCGGGATCCAAATTTATGAGGCCCACATGGCCACAGATACAAGTCACACTTTACAATATCAGTGTAATAATAATGAAACTGACATTTCAATTCCAAATCTATTAAATATTTTGTAATTTCAAAATTGATCTTGAACATGGTATGCAAATAGGGGTATTTCTCCTTTAAATCCTCCGCTACTTATTAGTCTCACAATAAATACATAACCACCTTTATATATTTGATGCAAAGTATTGAGCCCCTACATCTAAAATGTCATGCAATTAAATCCTTTTTACAAATTGAGAGAGATTTTTTATTATATGCATTCGAGAGACAATATTGAAGCTTAGAGTAGTTAAGTAATGTTCCAAAGATCACCTCTGAGTGGTTGAAAAAAAGACCAAATTTAGGATTAACTGACTTAAAAACTAAGTTCTTTAACCATTAGCATAAAATTCCTCTCTATATATGTAAAATAATGCATGTAAACAAGTATATTTTAAAAAGGTTTGGGAAACAAGAGCAAGCAAGTTATATTTTAATGATATAAACTAGAGAAATAGAAACTTGAATTAGGCACTAGAAAAAGAGATTTGAAATGATAAGCAGAAAATGAAAATATAGGGGAAACAACAATTAAAATGATAATTACTGCTATGGAATAAAGGAAACCTAGGAAAGAAATATTTCTGAGACTGATAGCATTTATTGCTAAAGAAGATGAATCTATAACAGAAGAATAATGATGATGAGTTCAGCTGTGGGAATAGTGAGTTTCAGGTATTGAACTAATAAGTATTTATCAAGTAAAAAATATGAGTCTAGAGCTAAAATGGACATTGTAAATCCTTACAATATTGGTTCATAAATAAACTGAAATTATTTAACTCCCTTAGAGAAAAATATAGGTAAAGAAGAATACCTATATTTTGAGGTGCATCTGTGGATGGCAGTGTAGGATACAAAGAAAACTACTGAGTAGGAATCAACAGAGAGGAAAGGAAAGAGCTGGGAGAGAAGGTGCCGTAGAAGCGAAGGTAGAAGAAACAAGTGGTGATGTACTAAGAGGAATTGTATTCTAATGGCAACTTAATTAAGTTCTCAGAGGAATTAGGAATACTGTTCCTTTAGGATCTCAAACAATTTTGTGACTTCATTCAGACTATAGGTACTCATTTATTTATTTACTTATTCACTTAGCAAATAGTAATGTTTTGGTTTTCTGTGCATGGGGGTTTCAGAAAGATAGACTAAGTTTACCTGGGGTTGAGAATTTGGGGAAAATTTAATATAGTAGAAAATATTCTAGTGAGGCTTTGGCAACTGGGAAGGGAATAAAAGACATTTTAGGGTCAGGAATGGCATAAGCCATTATGCAGAGTCATGAAAGTGTGTATAATTTCCCAAGCATGTTGGATATTGTAGGAGCACTGGAGCCATAGTAGTGGGCCATACATAGGCAGGAGCAGAATATGAAACTGGATAAGTCCTGAGGACAGGTAGTGAAGAACATTTCATACCATATTACAGAGATTACTGATATAGTCAGTACCAGAAAGCCTTGAATATTTTAAAATATGATAAGATTACAATCAAATATATGTTTTAGAGCAATAACTGTCAAAGCTCAAGAGAATGTATATGAGGCAGAGAGGCAAGGAGGAGATTAATTTGAATATTGTAATGATACAGAAAAGAGATGGTAATCATCTGAATTAAGTCACTAGCACTATAGGAAGGAAAGTATAGGAAGGAAAGAAGATTATAGGTTTTTTTTTATTATAAAAGTAAATTGTATTTCTTGAAGGACATTTGAAATATAGAGTATATATGGAGATTTGTCAATTTGTCGATGACCTAAAGAAAACCACAATTAATATTTTGTACATTTCTTGTTGATGTGGGTGTGCATGCAAACGTGTGTAATATATATGTTTTATATATACACACATACAAATACACATCTATATATTTCGCATATATCAATATATACTATATGTGAAAAATCATCTCTGATATTTAACTTCACATTATGTCATAAACGTTTCCCCATATATTGGCATAATCTTTAAAACATTTGATGTGATTCCACAGTAGTAAACATCACTTGAAAACATCATAATATATCTAAACATTATTTGAAATTTAAATGGTTTCCAATTTTAAGCATTATGCAATATTGAAGATCTTGATTTACATTGACAATTGCTCAGAAATTTTATAGAGATTTTCATTTTATCAAGCTGTACATGAGGTTCATGTCATTCCACCCTTACTAATTAGCAGTATCTTTTAAAAATTGCAAATTTATTAATGCATATATGTGGAATCTAGAAAAATGGTACAGATGAACCTATTTGCAGGGCAGGAATAGAGACACAGACATAGAGAATAGACATGTGGACACGGGGAGGGGGCAGGAAAGGGGAGGGTGGGACAAATTGGGAGATTAGAATTGACATATATACACTACCATGTGTAAATAGATAGCTAGTGGGAACGTGCTATATAGCACAGGGAGCTCAGCTCGGTGCTCTGTGATGACCTAGATCGGTGGGATGGGGGTGGGGTGGGAGGGAGGTCTAAGAGGGAGAGGATATGCATATACATATAGCTGATTCACTTCGTTGTTACAACAGAAACTAACACAACATTGTAAAGCAACATACTCCAATTAAAAAAAATGAAATTGCTTAAGGATAAAGAAGATGTGGTATAGATACACAATGGAATATTAGCCATAAAAAATGAAATAATGCCATTTGCAGCAATATGGATGGACCTAGAGATCATCATACTAAGTGAAGTAAGTCAGACAGAGAAAGACAAATATATGATATCGCTTATATGTGGAATCTTAAAAAAATGATACAAATGAACTTATTTACAAAACAGAAATAGACTCACAGATATAGGAAAAAAACTTATGGTTACCAGAGGGGAAAGGTGGTGGGGAGGGACAAATTAGCGATTTGGGATTAACAGATACACACTACTATATATAAACTAGAGAACCAACAAGGATCTACTGTATAGCACAGGGAACTATACTCAATATCTTGTAATAACCTATAATGGAAGAGAATGTAAAAAAGAATATATTATATATATATATATATATATATATATGTATAACTGAATCATTTTGCTGTACAACTAGAAGTAACACATTGTAAATAAACTATATTTCAATAAATTTTTTTTTAATGAAAAAAATTGCCAATTTCATAAATGAAAATAGAATATCTTATAGTTGAAATTTTGGGGGGCTTATTTGACACATGTATCAACATGAATGAATTACCTAGTCATATAAAGACAAATTCTTTATGTTTGTATTATCATTGCTTATGTATTGCAGTAACCTGATAAATTCAGTGTGTATAGAATTCCAGAGAACCATCTAAGATTTATTGATCGAGTAAACTTTTTGTGTCCTTGATAGAGGCCAGGAACAGTTCTAAGTTATTTATATTGCATGGATATTTACTAATTTTGAAGTGCAGCATCAACACCCTTTGCATCTATCAATAGTCATCAATTTTGCTTTGTGAAACATTGTAGTTACCCTAAACTCAGCTCATATGTTTTGGATGAAGTCTGCCTCATTTCTGGTCACCAGAGTTGGAGCATGTGACTTGGGAAAGCCAGTCAACACATTTCATTTTTCTTGCTATGATCATTTCTTCAGGGAGGAACATCAAAGCTAATGAAAATTTTCTAAAAGAAGTCACACCCTCTTGTCCACTTGCTTTGTTTTTGTTGTAAAGCTGAAGAAACCTGGGGCAACTGAGTAATATTTAGAAATGGCAGATATTCAACAGAAGCAGACCGAGACGATTCTGAATTTAGCCACTCCCAAAGTCACATCCAACCTTGTACTGTTGAATTACGTGAGATTATGAAGATTATTCTTCCTTAAGCTGGTTTGCGTTCGATTTTCTGTTATTTACAACATAGACCTTTCATTGATAGAGTAATGAAAAACTTACAAACTTTCCCTCAGCTTTTTTATATCAGTTATTCATTTAGCTTGAGAAAGCATAAGTTCTCAAGTCTTTCAACATGTCAGAGTCTCTAGGACCCTGGATACTGAGGTTACTTTGCTTTAGTGTAAACATAGTATAGTGATGTGTCCCAGCTTTTGTCATTTTAATTTTTGGAATTAAGGGTATTCCTATTGTTCTTGGAAAAACTTCATTATGAATAGAGATTAAAATTCATGAATATTTTATGAAACACATGAATGGATCAGCTCTTTGCATATTTAGCAGAGTCAATTGCCTGTGTCATGGTGTAGTTCAAGGATTACAGGTGTCTGCTACATCATAAGGGCAAAGCAAAAACATAACCCTTAATCACATTAATAAATTCCTGTTTTTAACTTCTCAACTTTCTTAGTTTCTAGGAAAATAATACAGGATTTAGGTAAACAAGTTTAATATGAACACAATCAGTGTGATTTCATTTCTTATTCCATTTGGAATTATATTATTGGTAGAACTTTCTTTGCATTTATTATATACTTAGGAGCATTAGTAGGAAATGAGATATTTTGCTCTTTTGATCATATATGTTTCTTTTCAAAATAAAAGTGATAGTCTTACTGTAAATAAGTAGTAGCTTCCTGTCCTTGCCACCTATTTTTTTCCCCAAGTGTTTTATAATCTCAAAATGGACAAAACTTAACACATTTTTCTTCTGTCAAGCCCTGTTATGTCCAAGGGAGAAACCTGGATTTGTCTGATTCCACTTTTTATACCCACATTCAATTGTTCACCATAGCTTATCATTGTAACCTAAATATCAACTACAGTCCTTTCTTCTTTTCCATCCCTAAATCTTTGGCTTTTTTTTTTTTTTTTTTTTTTTTTTTTTTTTTTAGCAGGGCCAGTTGGGTATGGTGCTGGCTAATAACTTCATGTTTGGATTACTGAAGTAGATTGCATACTTTGTTTCCCTGATTCTACTGTCTCCCTGAATCACCCAACCTGTCTTAAATCTAGCACCACAGGGACAGAACAGTGATTTACTTAAAACACAAATGTGGTCATACATTTGTTTTTCATTTTAAATTCTTTCATGTGGTTAGAATCTTGTTTTTTAAAATAACAATCATTTGAAACTCCTAATTTCACAAAATTTCCTTTGTCCCCTCTCTCTTTCCTTTTGCCATCCTGTGAAATTCATTTTACCATATCTTCTCATCTACCCTTTCATCCAGCCATTTAACCATTATATAAGTTCCTGCTTTAATAATAGTACATTTGCTATACCTAATTCTCACATTAATCCTATAGTGTGAGATTTATTATTTCAAGGTAAGAATTACTTTACAGAAAGGGAAATTGAATGGTATGGATCCCTGAGAAAAAATGATAACGTTTTTGCTAAGGTTATCAGGTGAGGGAGAGGTTGACAAGCCACACCTTCACACTATAAGCTTTAATCACACTGAGACTTTCATTTTAACAAAGGCACCCTTTCTTTCCTTCTCTCCATGACTCTCTGCTTGAACACTCCTTCCTTCCAACCCACCTCAGTAACCATGCATGTACAGCTCAATCAGTTTTTGATCGAGTATATACAAAATGGTGTTTATTCAATATGGAGGGAACATATAATTTACTTTGTTCCTTTTTGTAAATACTTAAGAAGCTATTCGTGTAGGTTAATGATTCTCAACCCTTCAAGACACCCTGGGGAAACTCTGAAGCATATTCCAACAGTATTGAAAAATATTGCCCTTTCCAAAGGTATCATTTTAATGTTCAGTTTTATTGTGTTGGATAAGTTTATGGACTTGGGGTCCAGGGAGATCTAGGTCAGAATGACAGCTCTTTCATTACCAGCTAGGAAGTCATAGGTGTTAATTAAAGTCTTCAAAGTGCAATTTTCTTATGAGTGAAATGGAATGATAAAGGTATTTTCTTTTTAGTAATAAATTATTGTGAAGATTAACTGAGATTGAGCATGAAAAAGATGATCAGAGCACAGTGTTTGCCACATATTTTTCTTTTATGTGTTATATATTTATTACAAGTGTTATTACTGGCATTCTTTTGTTGTTATTGGGCTTCCTAAAACTATTTTTTTAAAATCCTTTTGTTAAAACATAAAAAAAATGCCAGTTATAAATTGTAATAATCTTTTCAGAACAATATAAATATGCTAGGTAGACAGACATAATACTGATATCATGTAAAAACTGGTTGGATGTATTTTAGTAATTATTTAGTCTTGCTTCTTCCTGTCATCCTGCTTTTAGGATAGCTTTTAGGTTTACAAATGATGGAAAGTATGAGTATCTAAAAATATCTGTTTAATAATATATTTTTCTAGATGATAATAAAAAATTTGATAAAGAAAATTTGAAGGACACAAAAAGTAATCATTGATTAGAACACGTATTCCTTGCAATATGCCTGCATTTTTTTTTCCCTTGTACTTCAAAAGTGTCAAATTGCAAAGGCTAATATAACACATTTTATAAACCTAAAGCACTGAACAGGCATAATCCCTCTAAGGAAGGAAGAAAACTCTTTAACAATAGTGTAAATTACTTGTAGACCTCCTGCTGGAACAAGATAAGTTATTAAGATTTTCTGAAATGATTGACTATTGTTTTAGCTGCTCTTTGTATTTCAACACAGGGGAGATAAACACACTTTGGATGGAAGTCCAGAGGCCTCCTCTCTTATTTGTTAATTGTATGACATTTGGTAAGGCATTTTTTGTCTCTCTGTACCTCAGTTTCTGAGGTAAATTTTCTGAAAAATTAACAATTTTGAATGCACAATGTCTAATCTATACTGATAGTCATGCTGTGTTGTTATAGGAAGATCCTGGAACATCACAGATCTAGAGACTCTGTTCTTTACAAGTTGGGTAATTTGACATGTTACATAATCTAATAGAGCTTCATTTTTTTAATCAGAAAAATGTATATAATTGTGTTTACAGATTTGTCATGAGGAATATACATTAACCTATGTAATTAGCCTGGAAGATAGTAGGTATTCAATAAATCTTAGCTAAATTAATATTTTATAAAAGCTTTGAAAACATGAAGCCCCTAATTTTCTTCATTAATATTTAATCAAAATCCATACCCTTTTAGTTAATTATTTGAGTGTTTATTTATTCAACAATTATTAAACTCGGATTATTTGTTATGCTTTATACAAGTCTCTGCATATACTGTGATCAACCACACAGTCATGGACCCAGCCTTCATGGAGTCATGTGGGGAACAGGCAATATGCAAGTAACACACATGTTAAGTATTTAATTAGAAAGTATTATGGTCCAGGAAGAGACAGAAATTTTTTTAAGAGTAAAGAATGAGATTTTTCAGATTGAGTGTGGTTATGGAAGGCCTGTCTGAGGAAGTGTTATTTATGTTGTAATATGACGTTTGAAAGCAAACAACCAAAGGGAAGAGTGATTGGATGGGTATTCCAGAATGATCAAATCTCATGGGCTGAGAGGATGGGGAAGGTAGGGGGAAGAAGGGCAGCCAGGAGAAAGGCCTTGACATACTTTAGGAAAAGAAAATCTCTTTTGGCTAAGAGGTATGAATGAAACATGATGAAGAGTAGCAAGTTTTGAAGTTGGAAGGTTGGGCAGGGGCCAGATTATATTTGGCATCACAGAACACAAATATTTTCAAAATCAATCTAATTGCAAAAGGATATCTTAGAGGATTTTAAATCAGAAGAATAATGTGATTCCAATTTACATTTTTAAAAGCTTATTCCCACTGCTGACTAGATATGTATAGGAAGGGGCAAAAGTGGAAAGAGAGAAACCAGTCAAGTGATACTGCAGAGGATAAGACCTATTGACATAAACTAGGCTTGTAGTACTAGGCATGGATGATAATGATAACAATGACAATGACAACAATTATAATAACGAAACTTTACTGAGATTTTACGATGTGCTACACACCATCCTAGATATTTATTTTCCTCTGAAGTTTTTGCAGTTTACTTTTTGACTTTTTTTTTGAGCAGTACTAGTTTTACAACAAAGTTAAGAGACAGGTATTGAGATTATTCTTATATCCCCTGCCCCCTCATATGCATAGCCTACCGCATTATCAACATCACTTACCAGCATGGTTCATTTTTTCTTTTCTAACCAAGGATGAGCTACATTAACACCTCACAATTACCCAAAGTCCATAGTTACCTTAGGATTCACTCTTGGTGTTGTACATCCTATAGGTTTGAACAAATGTATGATGACATGTATCCATTATTATGGTATGATATAAAATATTTTTACTACCTTAAAAATCTTTGCTCTGCCTATTCATCTCTCTGGACTCCTACCCTTGGAAACCACTGATCTTTTTATTGTCTTCAAAACTTTGCCTTTTCAAGAATGTCATATACTTAGAATCAGACAATATGTAGCCTTTCAGATTGGTTTCTTTCACTTAGTAATATGTATTTAAGTTTCCTCCATTTCTTTCCATGGCTTGATAGCTCATGTCTTTTTTAGCTCTTACTAATATTCCATTTACTGAATGCACTACAATTTATTTATCCATTCACTTACTGAAGGACATCTTGGTTACTTCCAAGATTTGACAGTTGTCAACAAAGTTTCGATAAACATCCATGTGCAGGTGTTTCTGTGGACATAAGTTTTTTTTTTTTTTAATTTTTTATTTATTTTTGGCTGCGTTGGGTCTTTGTGGCTGCACGCGGGCTTTCTCTAGTTGCGGTGAGCGGGGCTACTCTTCGTTGCAGTGTGTGGGCTCTATTGCAGTGGCTTCTCTTGCTGCGGAGTATGGGGTCTAGGCGCGTGGGCTTCAGTAGTCGTGGCACACGGGCTTAGCTGCTCCACGGCATGTGGGATCTTCCTGGACCAGGGCTTGAACCCGTGTCCCCTGCTATTGGCAGGTGGATTCCCAACCACTGTGCCACCAGGGAAGCCCTGGACATAAGTTTTGAACTAATTTTGGGTAAATATCAAGGAGAATAATTGCTGAATCTTATTTTATGTTAAGAGTATGTTTATTTTTTTAAAAAACTGCCAAACACCCTCCAAAGTGGCTGACCCATCTTGCCTTCCTACCAGCAGTGAATGAGTGTTCTTCTTGGCTCCAAATCCTTGCTAGCATTTGGAGTTATCAGTGTTCTACATTTCAGCCACTGTAACAGGTGTTCAGTGGTATCTTGTTGTTTCAAAGTGCATTTCTCTGGTAGCATATTATGTGGAATATCTTTTTATATGCTTATTTGCTACCTGTACATCTTCTTTGGTGAGGTGTTGGCTAAAATCTTTGGCTCATTTTTTAATCAGGTAGTTTGCTTTTTTTATTGTTAAGTTTTAAGAGTCCTTTGTGTATTTTGGATAACAGTCCTTTATCAGATGTGTCTTTTGCCAAATGTTTTCTCTCTTTCTGTGGCTTGCCTTTTCATTCACTTGATAGGTAGTTCCGGTAGCAGAATTTTAAAAATTTAATGAAGTCCAGCTTATCAGTTATTTATTTCATTAATTGTGTCTTTGGTGTTGTATCTAAAAAGTGATTACCATATTCAAGATCATCTTGATTTTCTCCTATGTATCCTCTAGGAGTTTTATAGTTTTGTGTTTTATATTCCATTTTGAATTAATTTTTGTGAAGGGTGTAGGTCTGTGCATGCTAAATATTTTATGTATGAGTTATTATAATGAATATATGATGAGAAGATACAGCTTAGAGGAGTTACTACTTCCTGCAGATCATGCTACTAGTAATAGAAAAGAGTGGGCATCAGGAAGCTTTATATCACAGTCCATGCTCTTAATTATGGTGCTACACTACCTCACTGTAAAACAGTGATCTGATTAAAGACAGGTTTTAATATAGAATATATCAAACTTAGAAATGAGTTGCATTTGGGAGGTAGGAGAGAGTGAGAAATCAAAGAATCAAAGATGACTCATGTTTTTAAGTTAAAATTTCTGTATGTATCACTAACAAAAATTAGACAAGAACAGTTTATGAATAGAATGGTAGCTAACTAAAGTCATGGGCTTGAATAAGATTATTTATGGAAAGATGGTAGAGACAGAAAGAAGAGCCATAAGGAAATTCAACATTATTCTGCATGATAGAGGAGGAAGAAAAAGATTTCAGGAGGAGAAGCCAGAGAGGTGGAAATAAAAATCCAGGAGTGTGTGAGAGCAGGTAAAGGAGAAAGTTGACTACAGAGTTGACTATCAGGGAGATTTTCAGGAAAATGAGGAATTAGAAATGTCTTATTTAGAAACAGAGGTTGTTGGTGATGTTAAAGAACCTATTCAGTAAGTAGAGGATTGAAGTCATACTGGAATGTGTCTTAAGTAGTTAAATGGAGTAAGAAAATTTGAAGAAAATATATGTAGACAATATTTTCAATACATCAAGTAAAAACAAAATATTTGTTTACAAATGGCTGTAAATAGCAAGAAATAAATTGTGAGTTATTGTGCTTCCCTGGTGGCTCAGTGGTTGAGAGTCCGCCTGCCGATGCAGGGGACATGGGTTCGTGCCCCGGTCCGGGAAGATCCCACACGCCACGGAGTGGCTGGGCCCGTGAGCCATGGCTGCTGACACTGCGCATCCGGAGCCTGTGCTCCGCAAGGGGAGAGGCCACAGCAGTGAGAGGCCCGTGTACTGAAAAAAAAAAAAAAATTGTGAGTTATTGAAATGTAGAGAGACTAAGGGAGAAATGTGGATGTTTTGACGCATGAGAAGGTTTGAAATAGTCTATATGGAGCACTTAAGATTATTATTCCTAGTGGAATGTGAAGGAGTATTGGGCAATATGCAGACTCTCTTTGAGTGTGGGGGTCATAAATTTATATTGACCTCTGTCTTTATTGTATATGATTTTCACATCAGTGTTCATCTTCATAAGGGCAGGTGTAGAGAAAATAAGTGATGAGGAATGGTGTTTTTCCAAATAATTCCTAGAAGAGAATCAGAAGAAATTAGACTATTGTAAGAAATTGATCACTTTAATAAACTGTGGAATATTAACTGAAAAAAAAAAAAGAAAACTGAAGGCAGGTGGAAGTTAATAAGGGGAAAATAACATTTGGGACAAAAAATTGAATTGGAATTGATTTAATATTTTGGAGGTATTGCAGTTTCTAATATTAATAATATCAAAAGTAAAACCAAGGCCTGATGTAGGATGATACAAAGACTATTAAAGTTAAAAAAGTTTAGGAACTAGTAGAATAGATTGTTCCATGACTTGTCCATATGGATATACATGGAATGATAACATGAATCAAGATGGAAAAGTGCTTAAGTTTTCAGTGAATGAAGGGCAGACAATAGCAAAGTGTATGAGAAGAACAAAATAAATTCTTTTTATATAAACCTCTAGGGTAAGGAAGCTTTTCAAAGAAGAAAAGGGAATAATTTTCTGAAGGTGGGAATGTACAGTAGGATATGCCAGATCAACCCACCAAAACTGAAGGATGAAGCTTCCCTCAAAACAAACAAAAACAAAATCCTGCCTCTGTTTAGGTATGCTACTGGCAAAGCAACATTCTTCTTATGTAGCCATTTTGTGTTAATAATACATATTTTTAATAATTTTTAAATTTGATATCCAATAGATTTTTTCAGAAAGTATAAACAGGGCTCTCGCTCCTAATTTCTCAGTTCCACCCCATACTTCTCAAATGTGAGGAGGAAATGGAAATGTGTCAACTTGAGGATATTCATTAAAAGCTAAAGTAAATCAATGGAACTTCTACTTCTGGACAAGATAAAGTAACTGGGCTAGAATTAATTTACAATCCTACCTGAAAAGCCACAATTTCATATATTAAATAACATATGTCATAATATAAAATCACAGTTTTTAAGACATTGGATATCAGGCAGTGAATAATTGCATTCCTTGATTGATGAGAAACAGTAGATGTTAGCTCTATAACTGCCCAGGTAAAAGAGTTTTCAGGCCACAAGACAGGGGCGAGAAATGCAGATAGAGCTCAGAGGACTCCCAGAGCTGAGAAGACATTGCTGAGAGTCTGGGGAAACCAAGGTGGCTAGAGTTTGCAGGACATAGTATGGGAGAAAAGAGAATGCACAGAGGAAAAATTTAAAAAACTCCAGAGAGCTGCAGAGGGTCGTCCTAGTGTATTCAACAGAGTACCAATGACTGTGTTCAAACCCAGAAAATACTCAGGGAAAGAATCACCCAAAGGATTAAAGGGAATAATGCTCAGTGCTCACATATGGTCTGGAATAGTGGCTGTTTCTATCAGCAACTGAACAACCTTGTAATTCATGAAGAATTTTGATAAATAACTCAGAAGAGCCTTTTCTCAGTAGATGGGAATAATTACCTTAGTGTTAACACTTCTCTGCTCCTGCCCAACAAAGCTAAAAGGCAATATTTGAAAAGACAAACCATTTCTAAGTAACTTCACTGCATCCCAGAGCAAAGCTCAAGAATATTTATAGAAATACAAAAATATCTAGCACAGAAAAAGGTAAAATGCACAATGTCTCATATCCAATCAAAATCCCCAGGCATGCAAAGAAGTAGAAAATAGAATGGAGGATAAGGTGAAAAATCAATCATTTGAAACTTACCCAGAACTGATGTGGATGTTAGAATTAGCAACGTTGTTAAAACAGTAAATATAGCTCTATTATATCTATTCAAAAGTTAAGTGTAGAAATAAAATGTGTTAAAAAAAAGATACGTTGTACTTCTAAAGATAAAAGCTGCAAAGTATGAGATGAAAATTACAATGGGTGAAATTAATGGTATATTAGATATTGCAGAAAGAAGAAGATTGGTAAACTTGAAGATGTAGCAATAGAAACCATATAAAAATAAATATAGGTTAAAAAAAGTTAAAAAAATAAATATAGAAATGAAAAATTTTAATCTAAAATAATGGTGACCACATTTTTTTTTTTTCAAATTTGGTAGAAACTACAAAGCTACACATACAATAAGTCCCAAGCACACACACACAATAAACTGCAACAAGACACATCATAATTAAATTACTCAAAACTGAGGATAAAGGAAAAAATCTTAAAAGCATTCAGAAAAAGAAAGATACAGCATGAACAGAAGAAAAAGCGTCAGGGTGAGGATACCAGCACATTTTTCATTGCAAACAAGACAAGGGAGAAAGTGTTAGAGTAACAACTTTAAAGTACTGAATGATAAAAATTATCCACACAGGATTTAAACTCTGGAAAATATCTTACAAAACTGAAGGTGAAATAAAGATTTTTGATATGTAGA
This sequence comes from Lipotes vexillifer, assembly GCF_000442215.2. Classification (NCBI taxonomy): domain Eukaryota; kingdom Metazoa; phylum Chordata; class Mammalia; order Artiodactyla; family Lipotidae; genus Lipotes; species Lipotes vexillifer. The sequence goes on from NW_006787791.1 coordinate 1,119,227, forward strand.
TGCTAAGATAATTTATCACCAGCAGACAGATCTATACTACAAGAAATGTTAAAGGAAATCTTTCAAATAGAAGGAAAATGACATCAGATGGAAATGTGAATCTACACAAAAGAATGAAGAGTTTAACAGTAGTGGCAATTACATGTGTAAATGTACAATATTTTTTCTTATATAATCCTTTTTATAAGACAATGACAGTTTAAAAAGATAATTACAATGCAATATGGATTTTAAAACACATGTAGAAATATAATGCAGATAACACAAAAACTAGGAAAGGAAAGAAAGGACGCATGCTATTCCAAGTATTCTTATACTTTATATGTAAAGAGGTATAATAACACTTAAAGGTAGATTGTGGTAAGTTAAAGATGTATACTGTAAATCCTGAAGTAACCACTAAAGTTTATTTTAAAAGAATTATAGTTAATAAGCAAAAAATAAAAAGAAATAGAATAAAATATACTCAATTCAAAAAAAGACAAGAACAGACAAAGGTGAACCAAGAACAGAAGGGACAAGTAGTAGTAGATTTAATCCTAACTTTTTAAAAATAATCATATTAATGTAAATATTCTAAATAGCCCAATTAAAAGGCAAAGATTGTCAGATTGCATAGAAAAGCAATAATCAACCATATGTTGCCTATGAGAAACAAATTTTAAATAGACAAATGATTAAAAATGAAAGGATGAAAAAAGATAGACCGTGTGTATACTAAGCAAAAATAAAACTGGGGTGCCTATATAAATAATAGGCAAAATAGATTTCAGACAATACATCATGCCAAACATGTGGTAGGCAGAATAATTCCCCTCCCTGCAAATGTGTACATAACCTTATCCCAGAAGAGTGAGAAAATATTACCTTATATGGCAAAAGGGACTCTGCAGGAGTGATTAGGTTAAGGGCCTTGCAACGGGGAGATTATTTTGGATTATCCAGGTGTGCCCAATCTAATAACTTAGGTTCTTACAAGAGAGAGCTTTATCCGACTATAGTCAGCAGGAAATGGCAAGAGAGATGAAATGTTGCTGAGTTTGAAAAGGAAGGAAAGTGACCACAAGCCAAGGAATTTGGGTTGTCTCTAGAATTTGAATAAGGCAAGGAAACAGATTTCATCTAGATCCTCCAGAGAGGAGCATGACCTTGCCACCTTAAATTTTAAGCCCGCAGAGACCTGGGTCAGACTTCTAACCTACAGAACAGATAAAATGTTTGTGCTGTTTTTAAGGCACTAAAAATTTTGGTAGTTTATTACAGGATGTTATAGATTGAATGTCTGCATCCTCCGTAAATTATATGTTGAAATCCTAACCATCAATGTGATGGTATTAGGAGATGGGGCCTCTGGGAGGTCTTACATATGGGACCAAAGTACTTATATATGGGACCAAAGTACTTATATACGGGATTAGTTTCCTTTTAAAAGAGACTCCAGGGATCTCTTTCCCCACTTCTACCCTGTGAAGACACAGTGAGAAAACTGCCATCTATGAACCAGGAAGCAAGCCCTTACAGAATCTGCCAGAACCTTGAACAGTGGCTTTCCCAGCCTCCAGAATTGTGAGAAATAAATTTATGATGTCGATCCAGTCTATGATACGCTGTTAAAGCTGCCTGGATGGAATAAGACACAGGAACAATGCAAAACTAACACAATGGATAAAGAAGTTAATTCAATGATACTAATTACCTACGGCACTTTTCACAGAACTAGAACAAATAATCCTAAAATTTATATGGAACTATAAAAGACCCAGAATTGCCAAAACAATCCTGAGGAAAAAGAACAAAGCTGGAGGTATAACCCTCCCAGACTTCAGACAACAGTACAAAGCTACAGTAAGCAAAACAGTATGGCATTGGCACAAAAACAGACATATGAATCAATGGAAGAGAATAGAGAGCCAAGAAATAAACTCACACACCTACAGTCAATTAATCTTTGACAAAGAGGCAGGAATATACAATGGAGAAAAAAACAGTCTCTTCAGCAAGTGGCGCTGGGAAATCTGAACAGCCAATGTAAATCAATGAAGTTAGAACACACCCTCACACCATACACAAAAATAAACTCAAAATGGCTTAAAGGCTTAAATATAAGACATGGTACCATAAAACTCCTAGAAGAGAATATAGGCAAAATATTCTCTGACATAAATTGTAGCAATGTTTTCTTAGGTCAGTCTCCCAAGGGGGTAGAAATAAAAGCAAAAGTAAACAAATTGGATGTAATCAAACTTGCAAGTTTTTGCACAGCAGAGGAAACCATAAACAAAAAAACAACCTACAGACTGGGAGAATACATTTGCAAATGATGCAACTGACATGGACTTAATTTCCAGAATATACAAACACTCATACAACTCAATAACAAACAAACAAACAAAAAAAAACCCAATTGAAAAATAAGCAGAAGACCTAAATAGACATTTCTCCAAAAAGACACACACATGGCAGATAGGCACATGAAAAAATGCCCAACATCACTAATTCTTAGAGAAATGTAAATCAAAACTACAATGAGGTATAACCTCACACTGGTCAGAATGGCCATCATTAAAAAGTCCACAAATAATAAATGCTGGAGAGGAGGTGGAGGAAATGGTACCCCCCTACACTGTTGGTGGGAATGTAAATTGATGCAGCCACTATGGAGAACAGTATGGATGTTCCTTAAAAAACTAAAAACAGAGTTACCATATGATCCAGCAATCCCACTCCTGGGGATATATCTGAAGAAAATGCTAATTTGAAAAGATACAAACATCCCAATATTCAAAGCAGCACTTTTACATAGCCAAGACATGGAAGCAACCTAAATGTCCATCTACAAATGAATGGATAAAGAAGATGTGTGTGTGTGTGTTTATATTTATATTGTATATTGGTATTCCATTGTGTATATATACTCAGCCATAAAAATGAGATAATGCCATTTGCAGCAACATGGATGGATCCAGAGATTATCATACTAAGTGAAGTAAGTCAGAAAGAGAAACATAAAAACCATGTGATATCACTTATATGTGGAACCTGAAATATGGTACAAATGAACTTATTTACAAAACAGAAACAGACTCACAGACATAGAAAAAAACTTATGGTTACCAAAAAGGAATGGTGATGGGAGGGATTACGGAATTAGCAGATACAAACTGCTATATATAAAATAGATAAACAACAAGGTCCTACTACATAATGTAGGGAACTATATTCAGTATCCTATAATAAACCATAATGGAAAAGAATATGAAAAGAATATATATATGTATATATGTATAACTGAATCACTTTGCTATACACCAGAAACTAACACAACATTTTAAATCAACTGTACTTCAATAAAAAATAATAATAATGCTAAAGGATCAATACATCAAGAGGAATAACAATCCTACACATGGATGTACCTAATAACAGAACTTCAAAATACATGAATCAAAAAACGGATAGAAATACAAAGAGAATTTGGCATATACAAAAATATAGCTATAAATTTCAATATTGTGCCCTTAAAAATGGATAGAACGATTAGACCAAAAATCAGTAACAATATAGAAAATTTAAAAAGCAATTTCCATAAACAGGACCTAGTTAACATTACAGAACATTCTTATCAACCACATCAGAAAACACATTCTTTTGAAATGTATGCCAATTATTTTCCAAAATAGACCATATTCTGGTCTATAAACCCCTCTCAAAGGATCTGAGTCATACAAAACATGTTATCTGACCACGATGGACTTAAAAACCAATAAATGGAAGATCTTTCAAATATCCCTAATACTTAGATATTAAATAACACACTTTTATTTATTTATTTTTTTTTGCGGTACGCGGGCCTCTCACTGCTGTGGTCTCTCCCATTGCGGAGCACAGGCTCCGGACGCGCAGTCTCAGTGGCCATGGCTCACGGGCCTAGCCACTCCGCTGCATGTGGAATCTTCCCAGACCAGGGCATGAACCCGGGTCCCCTGCATCAGCAGGCAGACTCCCAACCACTGCGCCACCAGGGTAGCCCAATAACACACTTTTAAATAGCACATGGGTCAAAGAAAAAAAAATCAAAAGTGTCATTAGAAAATATTTTGAGTGAATGAAAAATGAATACACAACATAACAGAATTTGTAAGAGGCAGCTAGGACAGTACATAGGGGGAAATTTATAGAACTAAACACAAATATTAGAAAATTAAAAGGATCTCAAATCAATGATCTCAACTTCCCTCTTAAGAAACTAAGAGAATGAGAGTAAATGAGACCCAAAATAAGCAGTGAAAGTAAATAATAAAGATCAGAGCAAAATCCATTAATAGCAAACAGAAAATGAATTCAGAAAAATAATGAAATCAAAAGCTTGTTCTTTGAAAAACTCAGTAAACTTGATAAACTTCTTGCTGGGTTAATCAGGAAAAAAAGAAAGGAAGGACACAAGTCTGTGTCAGGAGTAAGAATAGTGACATTACTACAGAATCTACAGATATTAAAAAGGAGAGAAAGGGAAAGTTGTAAGCAATTTTATTTTGACATAATGACCTGCTTCAATATTTAGGAAAATGGTAAGACCAAACACTCTGCATCAACTAAAATGCAGAGTTTTATGTAACCGTTATATTTTTCCTTATCTTTCTTCAAAGTTTGAGAATCATTTCAAACTAAAAAGTGAGGCAAACTAGTTGGCCAAACACATGACTGTCTAGGGCACAGATCTATGAATGCATAAATACCTCCTTGACACTTACTAGAAATAAAGACCGATATCATTTGAAAAGTCCTTAGTCAACACTTTTTCCCAATGCTCTTGCTCTGTTTGTGAGAGACTTGAGATTAAATGAGGTTAAGTGGTTTAAACTCATTTACTCCCTGATTATAATTTTTTCCTACTTTACTTAGGGATCATTTTCCAATCAATTCACCTAAATTCCTACCTGGAACTGTATTCTCTTTGGTTCTAGAAATTTTTCTTACACCTATATGACCAAACCCCAGCTGCAAGAAATCTAACTGTTCTTCCTTATCTACTATTACTATTATCAACTTTGGCATTTCAACATTCATGTTAACATAGTAGATGATCCATTTCTGGCCCCTCCATTTTTTGAAATATTTAATATCAGTGATCTTTTCCTCTGTTCCACCCTAAGCAAGCACTCCCATGCTCATATTCCACTTTTCATCATCAAAAATGATAACACCTGTCAAATCTACATTTTTTTTAGTATTCTACTCTAGTTTTAATCACCACATTTTTTATTGTCACTCATTTACTCAAGTATTCATTCACTCCAACATTTCTTCAATCTCCTCAGGACCTACAGTCTACTTAAAACTTTTCACTCATGTCCCCACCTCCCCATAACCCGTTTAGAGTTCATGCTTCAGCACCACCATCACTCGCCTGTAAATCTCTTCTTCACATCTTTCTTCTCCTGCCATATGCACTTGGAAACATCAAGTCTGAATTAATTCTAAGTTTAACTTGACATGTACCTCCATCTGAAATGATCAGTGAATAACACAACCATGCTGATTTGTGTCACTTAAATGTATTTTACAAAGTTACAAATGGACATTTGATATTGTACAACATTATGCTCCATTCCCTTACCAAGTTTAATTCTCCAATGACAGAGACAACATTCTCACCCTTCATTTGTCAGAATACCAACACGCATTTCCCTTTTCAGATAATGAGATCTTTTCTTTCATGTTTCCTCCTTTTAATTTTAATAACATTATTATTATCTCTACTTTTTCTTTCTTCCTAATTATATCATTAACGAGTAATTGTTGAGCATGCCCGCGGCCCGCGACTAGATGGCAGTTACCGTTCTGGACGCAGTGGATATGGTTATAGAAGAAGTGACCGAGATAAATATGGCCCTCCTACCCGCACAGAATACAGACTTATTGTGGAGAATTTGTCAAGTCGGTGCAGCTGGCAAGACCTAAAGGATTATATGCGTCAGGTGGGAGAAGTGACCTATGCAGATGCTCAGAAGGAACGCAAAATTGAAGGGGTGATTGAATTTGTGTCTTACTCTGATACGAAAAGGGCTTTGGAAAAGTTAGATGGAACTGAAGTCAATGGCAGAAAAGTCAGATTAGTTGAAGACAAGCCCAGTGCTAGACGACACCGGTCCTACTCCAGGAGCCGGAGTCACTCAAGGTCTCGGTCTCGAAGCAGACATTCGCGTAAGAGCAGAAGCCGAAGCGGCAGCAGCAAAAGCAGTCATTCTAAGAGTAGATCTTTATCCAGGTCAGTTTTCCGTTCCTGGAGCAAGAGCCACAGCCGCCGCAAGAAGGACCAGGCCGAGGAGAAGGTCCAGAACAGCGACAGCACCGGCAAGTCCAAGAGCCGCAGCCCCCAGCAGGCAGAAAAGCAAGAGCAAAAGTAGAAGCCGCAGTCAGGAGGGAGGCGCGCAGGAGAAGCTGGGCAGCGTGAAGCAAGAAGCAGAAGCAAGGAGAAGAGCCTGCGCAAGAGCCGCAGCAAAGGAGGCAGCTGCAGCCGGAGCTGCAGCAGAAGCAAGGACAAGAGGAAGGGGAGGAAGAGAAGCAGGGAGGAGAGCCGCAGCCGCAGCAAGAGCGAGAGGAGCAGAAAACGAGGTGGCAAGCGAGACAGCAAGTCGGGCAGCAGCAAGAAGAGGAAGAAGGAAGACACCGACTGCTCCCAGCCCAGATCGCGATCCCGCTCAGGCTCGAAGGAGCGGGAACATGCCAAGTCCGAGTCCGGCCTGAGGGAAGGCCGAGGGCAGAGTGAGTATGCTGGCGCCAATCAGGAGACCCGGTCCAGGTCGAGGTCCAATTCCAAATCAAAACCAAACCTCCCGTCAGAATCACGCTCCAGATCAAAGTCTGCGTCAAAAACCCGATCCCGGTCCAAGTCTAGATCCAGGTCTGCGTCCAGATTGCCCTCCCGGTCTAGATCTAGGTCCCACTCAAGGTCCTAACTGGCTACAACCACAGCTGGAACTACCAGAGAAGTCTTTCGTGCATGTTTGGTAGCCGTAGCACAAGTGATTGAAGTAGAACATATGTCACTGCTGTACATTTTTAACTCCCCAAATGGTGTGTCTACAATTGTTAAGTCTAAGCGCTTCCTCTCCGTAAAGCCTCCTGGCGTCAGGCCTTCCTGCTCAACTGAAAGCAGTCTTCTCTTTGAAAACCCCTTTTCCTCATGGCCCACAGAAGAATATCCAAAATGCCTTGGCTTTGAAGCCTGGCCTTTCCTACAGGGAGCTCAGTACCTGGATGGCTTGAAGGCTGGAATGATGACATAGGTAGGTATGGTGAGTTTAACCATTTTGCCCTTGAACTGATGCGCTTTGATGTACACCATTTAGTGAAAGTGCTAAGTCTTAAGTTTCCTACCACTTTGGTTTCATATTTTTGGACTTAACAAAGTTGTGAATAGCACAGTTGAGGAAAATTGATACCTGCAGTAACCCATAGGAAATAAACTGTAGAGTTCCATATTCTGGTATTGTGATTATATTGTTTTATATTAAAAAAGGAAAGAAAATAATTTCTTTTAATTTTATTTTTCCCCGTCTTGCAAAGTATAGTGACCCCTGTTTCCATTAAATTTGAATAAAGACTATTTTTGCTTGACAAAAAAAAAAAAAAATTAATAACATTATTATTATCTCTACTTTTTCTTTCTTCCTAATTATATCATTAACCAGCTTCAAAGACTCAGTGGCTTTCTACTGCAATTAGAATAAAGGCTAACTATGCCTTACAGTATTTTTTAAGGTCTAGCTCCTGCCTACTCTCTAATCTATTTCTCTTAACGTCTCCAACTTTTAGTACACTCTAGTTACATATGTATTGCTTTTATTGTTAATTCTGACTTCTTTCTCTTGATTCACCAATTTTAAAAACAATGATTTGATTTCCTAGAATCCTTCAAAAATACCCATTTCTCCCACTATCATCAAAAACTTACACACATGAAAATTTCAGATGTTTTAAATTTACTTGATAATTATTGATGCTCAAATTGTCATATCTTTGGTCAGTGTGTGCTTTTCCACACTCCTGAATCCTTCTGACATATCTGTAGTAAATTTAATAGTTTCTTTGCTTTCACATTTGACAAGAAGTTTCAGATGTGTCTGGCCATAAGCATGGGGTCATCCATTAATTCAGAAGTGCCCATTTTCTTCTTAGCAGAAAAATTACAGTAATTCTAGCAAGAGGTAGGTGGAACAGTCTTGCTTAAATCACCCTCCTCTATATTGAAGTCTTTTAGAAAGTAACCCAGACAGTTCACCCTTAAGGATGTTCTCCTTGTCATTAAAAAGCGATGGGAGTAGTCTACCATAAGGACAATTGCTTCTCACCGTATGGCTTGTTTATTTTAATATCCTAGTTCATAAAAGATACTGAAGTCATTTCACAATTTGTATGGAAAAACAAAAGACCCCGAATATCCAAAGCAATCTTGAGAACGAAAAACGGAGCTGGAGGAATCAGGCTCCCTGACTTCAGACTATACTACAAAGCTACAGTAATCAAGACAGTATGGTACTGACATAAAAACAGAAATAGAGATCAATGGAACAGGATAGAAAGCCCAGAGATAAACCCACGCACATATGGTCACCTTATCTTTGATAAAGGAGGCAGGAATGTACAGTGGAGAAAGGACAGCCTCTTCAATAAGTGGTGCTGGGAAAACTGGACAGGTACATGTAAAAGTATGAGATTAGATCACTCCCTAACACCATACACAAAAATAAGCTCAAAATGGATTAAAGACCTAAATGTAAGGGCAGAAACTATCAAACTCTTAGAGGAAAACATAGGCAGACCACTCTATGACATAAATCACAGCAAGATCCTATTTGACCTACCTCCTAGAGAAATGGAAATAAAAACAAAAATAAACAAATGGGACCTAATGAAACTTCAAAGCTTTTGCACAGCAAAGGAAACCATTAACAAGACCAGAAGACAACCCTCAGAATGGGAGAAAATATTTGCAGATGAAGCAACTGACAAAGGATTAATTTCCAAAATTTACAAGCAGCTCATGCAGCTCAATAACAAAAAAACAAACAACCCAATCCAAAAATGGGCAGAAGACCTAAATAGACATTTCTCCAAAGAAGATATACATACTGCCAACAAGCACATGAAAGATGCTCACCATCATTAATCATTAGAGAAATGCAAATCAAAACTACAATGAGATATCATCTCACACCAGTCAGAATGGCCATCATCAAAAAATCTAGAAACAATAAATGCTGGAGAGGGTGTGGAGAAAAGGGAACCCCCTTGCACTGCTGGTGGGAATGTGAATTGGTTCAGCCACTATGGAGAACAGTATGGAGGTTCCTTAAAAAACTACAAATAGAACTACCATACGACCCAGCAATCTCACTACTGGGCATATACCCTGAGAAAACCATAATTCAAAAAGAGTCATGTACCAAAATGTTCATTGCAGCTCTATTTACAATAGCCCGGATATGGAAACAACCTAAGTGCCCATCATTGGATGAATGGATAAAGAAGATGTGGATACAGTGGAATATACAATGTATATACAATGGAATATTACTCAGCCATAAAAAGAAACGAAATTGAGCTTTTTGTATTGAGGTGGATAGACCTAGAGTCTGTCATACAGAGTGAAGTAAGTCAGACAGAGAAAGACAAATACTGTATGCTAACACATATATATGGAATTTAAGAAAAAAAAATGTCATGAAGAACCTAGGGGTAAGACAGGAATAAAGACACAGACCTACTGGAGAATGGACTTGAGGATATGGGGAGGGGGAAGGGTGAGCTGTGACAAAGCGAGAGAGAGACATGGACATATATACACTAACAAACGTAAGGTAGATAGCTAGTGGGAAGCAGCCACATAGCACAGGGATATCAGCTCGGTGCTTTGTGACTGCCTGGAGGGGTGGGATAGGGAGAGTGGGAGGGAGGGAGACGCAAGAGGGAAGAGATATGGGAACATATGTATATGTATAACTGATTCACTTTGTTATAAGGCAGAAACTAACACACCATTGTAAAGCAATTATGCCCCAATAAAGATGTTATAAAAAAAAAAAAAAGTGATGGGAGTAGTCTACCATAAGGACAATTGCTTCTCACCGTATGGCTGTTTATTTTAATATCCTAGTTCATAAAAGATACTGAAGTCAGGTGACGATTACCTCATTAGTGACACAACAAGTTATGATCACATGAATTCTCATATCTCATCTGATTTTACTGTATATTTGAATATGGCTCAATTTGTTTCATAATGAGCTCTTATATGGTTCTCCTGTGTACAGTTGCTTCCATCATAGCTGTATTTAAAATGAGTATTTTGAAGGAATATCTACAGAATTTGTAGCGAAAAGAGGCAAAAATTAAAATAGTAAGCAGGCACTGATAAACTCAAGGACAGTGATATTTAAGCCAGATTGCAAAGCCTATCCAGGGAAATGTAATCCATAGATAGAATTCTGAGGGGAAGAAAATGAGAGCGGTGGTTGTATCCAAGTATTGCTGCTGGTGGTGAGAATACTTCTTGATTATCTGTGTGGAGTGTAATATATTTAAATTTTTCTACAAGGTACAAAATTCTGCCTTAAGAAAATTATGTTAAAATGCATTAAAATGACAGGTCTATCTCAAAATGAAACTTTAAACCATAATTGGCCATTTCAGTATTTCTTAACATTTTATTTTCTTTTCTGTGCCTTTATCTTTTCTGTGCCTTTTCTGTGCCTTCTTTTCTTAACATTTTGTTTTCTTTTCTGTGCCATTTTGTTTTCTATTTCTGTGCCATTTTTGCTTTGTTTTAACTTTCTTTATATAGTCTTATTTAGAGAAGGCTTTTTAAAAGATGTATAAATGATGTCATATTGTTTTCCTTGGGGCAATGTGATCTCTAGGTCCCCTCTCCCCAAACCTGCCTAGGGCCTTCATTTATTCATTCATTCATTTTGCTTTTGTGTTGATCTTTAAAGCTTTGACTTGTAAGTCAGAGGTTTTCAGCCCTTGTTTAAAGGCATCATAAAATCATATTGATTATATGATGCCTCTGATCCATTGGGTTGTATATACTATGAATTATTTTGTTAAACATGAAACAATTAGAAGGGAGTTTGCTTCAATATTTTGATATCAGATTTATACCCAATATTCAGATATACCTTTGTTTCTATGTAGTTTAGATGTTAATGGTAAAATAATATGCATTTATCTGGTAAGTAGATTAAATTAATGCCATTAATATAATGGGATTTTCTTATACTTGAAACATTTTTTTAAAAATAGAGATACTAAAAGTTATCTCAGTCTATTTTACATGCAATTTAATGTCAAGAAGATAACCTTTCAGGCTAGTTTGGTTGCCTTGTGTAAAGATCAAATATAGTTAGGAAATTTATCTCAGAAAACAATGGTCTGTTTTCCTTAAGAACCTACTGATGTCAAATATGCATGTGTTTTATGGTCATAAGAGGATAAATGTCTTCAATCTGCCCACTAGAACTTGATCTCTAATTTTGTTCACTTTAGAAAATAAAAGGTCCTCCAAACAATTTTGTCAAAAAAGTGTGTAAGGTTAGTAGTCATTCTATCTACTCTATTATAAAAACAATAATAAAGCTTCTAAACTTTGTTTAAAATTCAAGCTTCTCTTTTCCCTTTTGGAGTGACTGTCTATAGTAGGAAAAACATGTGTAGATTCTCTATATAGTACCTACCTGAACCAATTTGCCATGTTTCCTCTGACTGTGGCAAAAGCTTAAAGCTGATACTCTCTCTCTCAGAGATGATTTTATGGGCTACTTAGAAAATTCTCTTGTCATAAGGTTCTCTCTTCTCTACTTCCCTTGACACATGCAAATGTATCTCCTCCAGCTGGACATTCAAGATTCCTCCCTCATTTCCTAAGTGTTTGGCAACACCCTCCCAACCTCTTTCTGCTAAAGTCCACTTACCCCCTCCATTTGTCCCTCTTTGCAGTATCTAAACCAAATCTGGCCAAATTTCTTTTATGTAATAATACAGGAAAGAGGTCCCTTTGATATACCATCAGGGGGAGTGCAGTTATTTTCAATTATACCTTTATTTTCATTTAACTGCCCAGCAGGCAGCTTCAGCTACAGCCTTTTGCCGTTTAAAATTCTCACTTGTGAGTCTGACCCTCATCCAGTGTGTCACCACACTGCTGGGAAGACAATCAAGCTTGAGAGTTATCTTTTTGAAGTTTCTCTCACTAAGATTAAGGTCAGAAGACTACCATCCCACCCCAGTCCCCTTTGGGAGATAGGACTCAACAGCATAGCTCTTGTCAAAGAAATACTTGCTTTAATTACAACTTACCTCTTGGCTTTTCCAACTTCTCTGACAAGCTGGAGACAGATGGTCAGATTACAGTAGTAAAACAGATAAGTTCTTGCCCATCTCCTTAGCAAGTTAATGTGGTCTTGAACCTCACATTAAAATATGCACTTTATTCTGAGATACAGACAAACAAATATTGAGACAGAAAGTCTCATTTTACATACTTTGGGTGTGTGTGTGTGTGTGCATGCCCACCTTTATGTGTGTGTATGACATATAAGACTGTTTTTACATACCTTGCACATTATGAGTTATAAATTGATACACAGTAAATGTTAAATCACACATGAGAACATCCGATACCACTTAAGTGATGCACTGTTTCCAGTGGCATCCTGTGCTTACAAACCCATGGGGGCTGCTGACTTCCTGTTGGTGCCTTCTAGCACCAATCACAAGCAAAGGAGTTGGGATTGTTGGGAACATAGCTGGACAGAGAAACACAGAGAATGGGTAAATGAATTGCAAATAAATGAAAACAGCACACTTGGCATCAAATTCCAAGCCTTGTCTTAGTGTAAGATATAAAAACTTCCCCTTTTAAGGGATTATCACCAAAACTGGGTAATAGTATCTATTCACAGAATTGTTGTGAAGATGAAACAAAAAGATACAAGTAAAAGTATTCTATAGAATGCAAAATGCAGCCTTTGTGGACGTTAGACTAAGAAATTTAGGAATGCCTTAATAGGCATGGGAAAAAACTACTGGAGCTGCTTAATAAAGGAAGACACAAAATGTTAATCTGATAACACTCTATATGGCAGATTAAAGCAGGTGCAGACTGGAGGCCAAGAAATCAATCAGGAAGTCATTACAATACTCACTTATATAATAACAAGTGATAAATAAATGGAAGTAGGAATTAGAGAGAAAGAAGATAAGTCTATTTATTTATTGCAGGAACTGAAAATACGACAGAGGACAGAATGTATAGTATTTGTTACATAAATTGGTATTGTCAAAATGCTCACAATGTGTTTAAATCTATGTATGAGATACAGCTAAGGGAGTAAGTAGACATAGTCATTGTCACCCAAATATCCCCTTGGTACTCACCATTTCCAGATGTGTTTACAGCTTCCTGATAGAAACTGCAGTCTGGATCTGAGTCTCTACCTGAGATCTGGCCACAGGAATGTACTTGGTCAGTGCTCAGGGTAGGTTGGAAGTGTCCAGGAGTTAGTGCAACCTGCAGTAGCGCTCAAACAATATTATGGGAGGAATTGGTGGATAAAGAACAATCTTCTTTACCCCTTCAGCGGGTTAACTCAGAAGTGTGTCCTAGGCAATCTCCAGGCATTTGCAGTGGGATTATCCCCAGGGTGTCATGGCAGTAGCCTGCTTCTTTAATGCAGCCAGTACTGGCTTCCTTCCCTTTCTTGTCTCAGTTCCTCATTTCCCTACCAGTACTTTCTAAGGTTACTTCTCAAATCAACTAACTACTTGCATTCAAGTCCTTATCTCAGGATTAACCTAAGCTGAGGAATGATGAGGGATGACATAACATGGTACTGACCTTAAGATGTTTGTATAATCTACTTGAGGAGTGAGAGTAATTTATAGCTCCCTCTATTACATTTAGATGTTTACTCATCCCAATAGATTTTAATCTCCCTGGGGCAAAACCTGTGTAATACTCACTTGTGGCTTCCTTAGCAAGTGGTATATTGTGCTTCTCAGAAAGATGCACAATAAATATTTGTTGAAAGGACAAGCCAGTAAAAAGCTAAACACCTTCTTTAATATAAGCACTGCTCTTGGTTGCTGTAATAAACTGATAACCTTTGCATTCAAACTTTCCTCACATAATTTTCCTGCCGGGTACATGTACTTTATTCAGGAAATGGTCTTCACATTTTCCTTTGAATCTAGGCAATATTATTGTTATGCATTTACAGAAACTCCCCAGAACAAAACACAACTGCCCAGAGTTAGGTTGATAGCAGATTCATCATAGCTCTTTTTCTGTGGCCTTTAGTGTATATTGACAAAATCATAAGTTAAATGCCAGACTTTCAAATGTTAAAGCAAAACTGTTTCTTATTACTGGCTGAACAAATTGTTATGTTAGGCATTTCAGACTGATAGTTCATTCCACAGTGATTGGTTTACTGTTCTGTGCACACAGTTTCAGGAATACATCCTGATTCCAACAGGAAAACAAGGCTTACTGTGGGTTGAATGAAGCTGGAATTCTCTTCTCAGCTGAGGACACTATGTGCACACAAAACAGATTTAGAACCCAAAATTGGCAGAAAGTATTCCCTGCAGAATTACTCAGTGCTGTCTGCCATATGCAGCAATCTCTCAATTCATGTGTTCGCCTTGCTTGATTGAGAGCTTGCTAACGAAGTGGCAAAACTCCAGTTAGTTGATATGAAGAAAGAAACACCATACAAACAGGTATAAAACACTAAGACATTCTTTAGAAGATTGTTTTACCTTCAAACAATAGAACTATGCTTATATATTTAGGAAAAATAAGATTAAAACAAGGGGAAAATGAAGTTGAATATGATACATAAGTTTTATTTAATAGGCTATAAAACATAGCATATGTGTGAAATAATTATTTCTAATCACCTTACTAGAAGAAGAAACCATATTCATTTACAGGCTGTTTTATGGTTAGATGATGCTTTTATAAAAAGCTGGCAAATGTCTAAATTGACAGTTTAACTTTGCAGCAGGTTGGAAAAATATTGTTTTTCTGTCAGAGCAGATTTATAGGATTGGATGACCTCCATAATGCAAGCTGGAACAGTCCCCATGATAGGAGAATCTGAGGCAGTTTCCAGGAATGGCAGGCCTCTGCAGCTTCCTTGCTATTTCAGAAGAAGCACAGGTTAGCCCCAAGGCCAAGTGCTGAATGGCCCAGTTGTCGTGTCTGACCTCCTATTTCCATAGTCTCCCAAAAGTACAGTGCTTATCTGAAATCAGATTGGTGGCCACACTCCCATATCCCTAAGCTGCAATCATTAAGGAACCACTCAGGCCTCTCTGCAGCTGGCTCAGAGCTTGTGAGATTTTTCCCAGATTCTTTTCATAAGTGCAACTAGCTGAAAAGTGAATTTTCTCTTTCAGGCTGCATCCAAACAGAGCAAGTAGAGTGCAAAAGGAGAGAAATCACCCAGTTGTCTGTAGAAACTTGGAGTATACTACCAAAGCTTAAACCCATAATTGACTTCTCTTGTCTATACTTTCTTAAAAGCCTTAACCTATCATAGTTAGGGCAAAAGGCTTTTATCCTGACAGAGGAACACAAAAGAAGAGATGTGTTATTCACAGAGGAGAGGGAAGAAGACAAAGTTCTTATTTTTCTAAGAAACAAATTCTCCACTAAGGAATAGATTCTTTATTTTAGAAAACTAAAAAGAGTCATCCTTCCAGCTCTCTCATTTTGAAGATGCAAAATCTGAGGCTGAAAGATTTTTAAATATCTAGCATTATATATGTCCAATGTTATCCAGTTGGTAAATGTTGGAGTTTAGATTCATTAACATCTACTTGTATCAGAAAATCTTTCCTAGGGAGTTATGTCCACTTAATGAAAGAGAATTTGAGAATTAAATTTAGATGGTATAGTCAGTCCTATTATATCATAGTCAAGGAGTTACATCACTTTCAAGCAAAAGAAGGATCTTCAAAGATTATGTATTATAACATTATCATTGCAAAAATCAGAAATATATAACCTGACATAATTGATTTCCTAGGTAATAACAAAACCAGAGTCAAACATTCCTGATTCTCAAACAAGCTTTCTAGCCTGCTCTGTCTAAACACAAAGAAAATAGTGGTGGTGCATATGGAATATAATCTTTCCCCTCACTTTGACTGCAAGGCTTAGGATAATTTTAGAAAATGCTGAATATCTTATTACATGGAGATGAATTTCTACTTAGAATCCATGTAATTTAGAGATTAAACGGATAATTATAAAGGAATGAAGGCTGTAGGTTTTCACAGAAGCACATCACTGATCAATAAAAGAACAAAGTCCTAGATTTTATCTCCATGAATGTGAGACAATAGAGCTATTATTCCACCCAGTGAGAAATAATCATAATTTAATGAGACTCTTCGACTAAACATTTAGCGTGTTGTCTAAATTCCTAATGTCCCACCCATACGATTATTAATAGTATTGATATTATCATGTCTGGCAACCCTGAATGTTCCAAGGAACCCAGATGTGTAGAGAGATCAAGTTTCTAAATCAGTCTGAGAGAAATTGAGAGTGGAATCAGTTCACTTCTGCCTTTTATTCTAAACGTAGAAGGACCATGTCATATATCACCCAAATCGGGATACACTGACAGACACAATATTTACTAATATCATTTCTTGGGGACAACATGTGTAATTCAGATACAGAATCTAAGAAATCTGTGAGCTATGGTCATCCAATCTAAATACTATATAATACGGCTATTGAACATTTGGTAGAAGTTGCTGAACCACTGCTAGGGCAATGACTTCTATTGTATTTTTTGATTAGGGTAATAAGGGAGGGTGACCCTACTAACTCACTGATAAGCTTGGCTAAGGTCAGTATTCTAAAGTTTTTAAAAAAATCTCAGCTCTCTCAGTTCCCTTCAAAACTACTTTCCAGGTTTATGGGCAGCCAACTAAATCTAGATTTGGAGAAATGTCTTTATTTGCAGCCTCATAGACGTAGACTCAGTGAATCTGCTTCTATTTAGGATATCCACAGTAGGTGCTGTTCCATAAACAGTGTTCTAATTATCCTTTCTCTCCCTCTGTTCACTGTGGTTTGCTCAATGAAGAACTGAACTCCAGTGTGATTTTTAAACATGCCAAACTGCATCTTGTCCTACATCTACTCTTCTGAATGATAGTATTCTCAGTGGCTTTAGGAGACCCTGTATCCAGCCTGATCGAGGAGGCTATATGTTCTGATTCTTACATCTTTTTAAGTGGACAACGCAAGTGAATCCAAGAAGTCTACCATCTTTAGACATTTCCAGGGTGGTTTCCTAGTACTTTGCTTACCAAAGAAGAAACACATACACATATATACACAAAATGCACAGGGGCATACTAACACACACATTAGAAGTAAACCAATTTGTCTTTTCCCAGAGTACCCCTCTATTATGGTAACTTGTTACATTATTAATAATAACTTATACTCTATTTGTTTTGAGTATTCTTCTTTGCCTACAGGGGTGGCACACATAGAATACTGTCACTTGACTATAACATATATTTTTCCAGTATTTAAGTTCTAGGTTAATCTATGTGTAGTGAGAGACTGCAGAATAGTGAGTAAAATATTTATACGATTTTGTTATTTTAAATAACTAATACTTGTATAGCTGCTTGCAGTTTATCTAATGCTTTGATGTGAAGAATCTTATCTAAGGAATCAGAGTCAAAAAATAGCAATTGCTCTGGGAATAAAGAAATGACTTCATACTTGATATGAAGAACTGTATTCTGTTTGGTAGCTTCCTTCCCTCCTTCCATTCCTTCCTTCCTGTTTGCTGTGGTTTACTCATTGAAGAAGAGTACTAGAGTTCAGTCTCTAGGGTGACTGTTAAATATGCCAAACTACAATGCTCTTTGATGTGATCAGCATTTTTACAGGTAGCTTTAAAAGTCCAGATAGAGGCAAAGCTCATACTTTATAGAGAAGTGATAGCAGTGACAGCTTCAGACTGTGAGAGTCGGCCCTGTAATTGAAATCACATGTTTCATCTCAGTTTCATTTGCATGGGCTACAGGCTATAATTAACATCAAGTGGCAAGACAAGATCACATACAATAGAATCCGAGAGTACAGTCAGGCCACCAAAATTGAAACAAGACTTTCTGTTACTTAGCTACGAAAGACTGGGTCTGTGTGGCCACGGAGAGATGACTACAGAGTATGTAGAGAACAGCTCTGTGTGGAGAATGACTACATATTACTAAATGTAGTGGTAAATAAGGTTGCATTTCAATTTGATATCCTTTAATTTGTCCTTCAAAAGCTGATGCCTAAATTCCTTAGTAATCTGGCCTTCGCCAAAATAATTTTGCGCAAACTTTATATATGCCAGGCATATAGATATAACAGGAAAATCCCTGTTAAAAATAAGCAAGTAAGATAAAGTCAACCTCTGCTTCTATGCTGTCTCATCTTCTATTTCATAGGCAAGAATGCTTCACACATGCTTCTTCCCTTGAATAACTCTACGTTTTTGAATGAATTCTTACTCAACCCAACTGTGACCACTTCCGGGATGATTTTCCCAGGCATGCCCCCAGATTACACGCTAGTACTGCATTTATCACACTGTAACATTATTTGTCTAAGTGTAAACTACAAACCCTTGAACCTTTTCCTATTTTTATTTTACAGTACAATATCTGACTCATGTAAAGGGATCAAAAAGTGCATATCTAATAAATAAATGGCTCCCTCTCTCTCCCAAACAGTGTCTTGCTCTGTGCCAAACAACTAATATGAGTTCAGTTCATATAATTTGTTTTTACAATAACAAGTAAAATGTTTCATGTTTCCAAATAATATTCATATTTTCTGAATTAGAGTACTTTTGAAGTCTGTAAAGCTTCTACAAATAAAAAGGATAATGTTGGCATGGTGAGACTTGGAATACTTTTGGAGGCAGTAGTGAATTTTTGAGCTCTGCATCTTTTTTTTTTTTTTTGCGATATGTGGGCCTCTCACTGTCGTGGCCTTTCCCGTTGCCGGATGCGCAAACTCAGCGCCCATGGCTCACGGGCCCAGCCGCTCCGCGGCATGTGGGATCCTCCCGGACGGGGGCACGAACCCGTATCCCCTGCATCGGCAGGCGGACTCTCAACCACTGCGCCACCAGGGAGGCCCTCTGCATCTTTTTTAATCCATCAAGCAGAAGTTATATTTCTATCTTTCTAATGAATTGTTATAATTACTGAATTCAGACTGAATGATACTCTGTCCTCTCATAAGCAGTTCCTCCTAAGAGGATGCCTGAAGTAATCTGTATATAATTACTTCTAGCTGGGTTGGTCTAATCATATGCAGACCTTGGACCCCAGACCTGAGCTCTTGAAATGCTAGTTGCTCCTCAAGAGCCTTCTTCATTGCTTTAATGGGATGTGAACAGGATTATCTCTCAGGACTGTTCTTCCTTGTGCTATATCTGCATGCTACGTAATTGAATCTGCAAGTGGTCTTGGTAGGTCTAAATCAAACCATAGAGATTCAGTGGGTGTGTTTCTTATGAACTGTAATCTGTTGGCAGGAATCCTCTGTCAGTGACATTTGAAATCTGTCCTTAGTATTTTTGCGACCTGTAGGAAAGCAGTTTCATTGATAGGGTCCTTTTCCTTAGCCATTATAAACAATAATTCTGTTTAGTCAAAAAAATACTATTGGAGTATGAGTTCCACAAACTGAAAAACTCTGTATTTTTTCTCCATATAATTGATGGATAGATGTTATTCATTTTTAAAGTATTCAAACTGATAAATATGTAAGGGATTAAAAAATTATATTCTCACCATTTTTCAAGCACAGATAAAATAATGTAATCAATCATTGGCAGAGGCTGCCAACACCATAAAATATACACAACACATTATGTGACATCTGATGGAAGTCAGTGATGAGGTATTCATGCCCAGACAAAATCAAGCCTAGATCTGATCAGCTCTTGAGTTCTAACCACCAATGGAAATAACATATATGCAAAAATATACACTGAAACTTATATACAGTAAGTAAAGTCTTGGCTGCATGTATCTTTACCAGTAAGTAAAATGTAGGATAAACCACCTAATTTCTTCACCAAATACCTTGTAAGAAAAAAGTAAGATGGATGGGGAGCCTAAATATCAACATTGCCCATTAGAAATAAAATATAAGCCACAAATATAAGCCCCATGTGTAATTTTAGATTTTCTATTAGCCACATTAAAATAAGTTTTTTAAACATGAATTTTTTTAACATATTTATCTTAAAAATATGTGCATACACTTACATATACATGTACATGAGAGACTTACTGTAAGGAATTGGCTTACTGGGATTTGCTAGGAAAGTCTAAAATCAGAGGGCAGGATGGCAGACTGGAAACAGCTGGGGAGATGTTGAGGCTGCAGCCTATATGTAGAATTTCTGCTTCCTCAGTGAAGCTTCAGTTTTACTCCTAAAGCCTTACAACTGATTGGATGAAGCTTACCTAAATTACCAAGGAAGCAACAATCTCCTTAAAGTCAACCAATTGCATATTAATCACTTATGAAATACCTGACAGCAACACTTAGATTAGTACTTCATCGAATAACTGGATACTACAGCCAATCCAACTTGATATATAAAACTAGTCATCATACTAAGGAATCATTAATGAGGAAGTGGTAGTTATAGACTGAAGTTTGGTTTCTAGGAGAGCTCATTGCTACTCAATTGGTCACTGCTTATAGCAGACAGAGTTAGAAAATACATATATATATATTGTTTTTAATTGTATTTATTTATTTGTGGCTGCATTAGGTCTTCTTTGCTGTGCATGGGCTTTCTCTAGTTGCAGCGAGAGAGGTCTACTCTTCGTTGTGGTGTGCGGGCTTCTCATTGCGGTAGCTTCTCTTGTTGCGTAGCATGGGCTCTAGGTACGCGGGCTTATAGTGGTGGCATGTGGGCTCAGTAGTTGTGGCTTGCAGGGTCTAGAGCGCAGGCTCAGTAGTTGTGGCACACAGACTTAGTTGCTCCGCGGCAGGGGGGATCTTCCTGTATCAGGGCTCAAACCCATGTCCCCTGCATTAGCAGGTGGATTCTTAACCACTGCACTACCAGGGAAGTCCAGAAAATACATGCATTTTTAAAAGATAAAATACTTTGTATTAAAACTGATGCTTCAAATTCAGGGCTGTGATATTTCTGTTTAAACTTAACAAAATTGTTTGTATTTTTATCTTCTTTTTCTCATACTGATAATTCCCAGTTATCAACCAAATTATCATGAGTATTCATTCCTTTATCCCAAAATACACACTTAGCCTTAAAATCACTATACCAACACTACCACCAAGAATATGATTATTGAATCTATTATAAGCTATTGTTTGCAGTTCTCTTTGCACTTTGGATGTATCTCATTAGAAAAATACTGTCAAACCACTTTTTAAATTAATAAACATTTTTGGGCTTCCCTGGTGGGGCAGTAGTTGAGAGTCCGCCTGCCGATGCAGGGGACATGGATTCGTGCCACGGTCCAGGAAGATCCCACATGCCATGGAGCCCGTGAGCCATGGCCGCTGAGCCTGCACGTCCGGAGCCTGTGCTCCACAATGGGAGAGGCCACAATAGTGAGAAGCCTGCGTACCGAGAAAAAAAAAAAAATTAATAAACATTTTTTCAAGCAGTTTCAGATTCACAGTAAAGTTGATTGGAAAATACAGAGAGTTCTCACCTACTCCCTGTTCCCACACATGCATAAACTCTCTGATAGTTGACCTCTTGCACCTCAGTGGTACATTGGTTGTAATAGATAAACCTACATTAACACATCATTATCACCCCAAGTTCATAGTTTACATTAGTGTTCACTCTTGGTATTGTATGTTCTATGGGTTTGGACAAGTGTATACTGATATGTATTCAACACTATAGTATCATAGAGAATAGTAACACTGCCTTAAAAATCCTCTATGTTCTGCCTATTCATCTTTCCTTCTCCCTTAACCTCTGGCAACCACTGAACTTTTCACTGTCTCCATAGTTTTGACTTGTCTAGAATATCATATAGTTGAAATTCTACACTATGTAGACTTTCAGACTGACTTTCCTCACCTAGTAACGTGCATTTAAGTTTCCACAATTTCTTTTCATGGTTTGGTAGCTTGTATTTTTTTTTTTTAAATAAATTTATTTATTTATTAGTTTTGGCTGCATTGGGTCTTTGTTGCTGTGTGTGGGCTTTCTCTAGTTGTGGCAAGCAGGGGCTACTTTTCATTGTGGTGCTCAGGTTTCTCATTGCGGTGGCTTCCCTTGTTGCAGAGCATGGGCTGTAGGCGCACAGGCTTCAGTAGTTGTGGCACGCAGGCTCAGTAGTTGAGGCGCACGGGCTTAATTGCTCCATGGCATGTGGGATATTCCTGGACCAGATATCAAACCTGTGTCCCCTGCGCTGGCAGGCAGATTCTTAACCACTGTGCTATCAGGGAAGTACCGGTAGCTCATGTCTTTTTAGCACTGAATAATATTCCATTATTTGGATGTACAATAGTGTATACATTCACCTATTGAAGAATATCTTGGTTACTTCCAAGTTTTGTAAATTATTAATAAAGCTGCTATAAACATCTGTGTGCAGGGTTTTGTGTAGACCTATGTTTCAAATTTATGTTGAGTAAATATCAAGGAACATAATCACTGGATCTTATTTTATGCTAAAAGTATGTTTAGCTGTGTAAGAAGCCACAAAATTGCATTCCAGAGTGATTGAGCTGTTTTGCATTCCTATCAGCAGTGTATGAGATTTCCTGCTGCTCTACATCCTTGTCAGCATTTGCTGTTGTCAGCGTCCCAAATTTTGGCCATTCCAATAACTGTGGTGGTAGCTCATTGCTGTTTTATTTTGCATTTCCCTTTTGACATATGATGTGGAGCATCTTTTCATATCCTTGTCATCTGTATATCTTCTTTAGTGAGGTATATTTTCTTTTGATTAATGTTAGTATGTAACATTTATCTGTTGATTTACTTTTTATCTATCTATCTATATATGTCTTTGTACTTTAAGTGGGTTTCTTGTTGAGAACACAGATTTGGGTCTTGATTTTGATCCACTGTGGTCATCACTGTATTTTAATTGATGTGTTTAGACCATTGCTATTTAAAGTGATTATTACTAATATAGTTGGATTGATATCTACCATGTTTTCTATTTGTTGTCCTTGTTCTTTGTTCCTAAATTTTTTCATTCAAACTTTTTCTGCCTTTTACACTTTCAACTTATCATTTTATATTATTCAATTTCCTCTCCTTTCTTAGCATATTTATTATAATTTTTTTAGTGGTTGCCTTATAATTTACAATATACATTTACAGCTAATACAAGTCTACTTTCAATTAACACTATACCATGTGACAGTAGTTCAAGTACCTTATAATAATATCAATATCACAAATTCCTAAGCAATATATATACACATACATACATATATATAATTATTCATAATCAGATAAATTGTTACTGTTATCATGAACAAACTATTAACTGCTAGATCAATTAAGAATAGGAAAAATTTAAAAAAATTATTTTACCTTCACTTATTTTCCTATGTTCTTCCTTTCTTTATGTAGATCTAAGTTTCTGCCCTGTATAATCTTCCTTCTCTCTAAAGAACTTCTTTTAACATTTCTGGCAAGACAAGGCTATGGCAAAATGTTCCCATAATTTTTTGGGTTTTTTTTCTGAGAAAGCATGGCAGGAAATCAAGTGTTGCCTCTAGTCCTTGCTTACAGATAGCAAGAAACTGAGCCCCTCAGTCCAACAGCCCACACAAAAACTGAAGGCTGCCAACAATCACATACACATGGAAGTGGGTCCTCCTCAACTGAGCCTCAGAAGAGACCACAGCCCAAGCTGATACCTTGATTACAGCTTTGTTAGATCCTGTAGCAGAAGATGTCCAGATTCCTCATCCATAGAAGCTGTGAGATAATACATATGTGTTATTTTAAGTCTAATTTTTTGGTAATATTTTTACATTGCAATGGTTAACTACTATAGTTACCAGTAGAATATTATAGTAAATTATTTAATTTGATTTTAGGTTTTAGTGTCAACCTATATTTGTTTTCAAACAGGATCAAGTCTTCCTTGCTGGAAGGAATAACATGGCTAGAGTAAGAGTGTTCATCAATTATCCTTGAAAACTTCATTAAGCAAAATCTTCAGTGATCAAATTCTATCTTGATTTACTACAGTTATCTACAGGAAACAAAGCTCAACACTTCAATAACAAAGAACCATAGTGTCTTTTACATATAAACAACACAAAATGTTCTTTACAGGAGAAAAGAATTTGGTTAAAAAAATTACGAGACTAAGGAAAATTTTTCTGGGACCATATTTCAATTGGGAAGGTTTATCTTGGGAACCAAAATTGTTTCATAGAAAAGGTGTTTGAATGATTATAAGATCTTGCCCTTAATTCTGTTTATAACTTCTAGTTGGAGCTTTGAATAAGTCACTTAAATTCTCAGTTTTATAATCTATAAAATACAGATTATTTTTAATAGTCTCAGTGTAGATACTGAGACTTCTTCTAGCTCTAAATTTTCATGATTCTCTGAAATGCATGAATCATTGCCAGAACAAGAAACAGGAACCACTGGGGTGATAATCAGTGACCCCCAATCAGTGTTGTATCAAGTATTCATGAATATTTTAACTCATATATGTCTAAATATTTTCAAGGTAGGTACACTACTTTTATAGTATGTAGAAGGACTAGGATTTATAGTTGCTTTGGAGAAAGTATAGACTGAACTAGTTTACCATTATATTTACTGAGTTGTACTAATTTTATATTCTAAATAGTTTTTTTCTCTTTCTTAGTTGTGGATTCTGAGTTAAAGTATTTTAGTACTCTTTATTTCCATTAAAATAAAAAAAAATACAAATTATATTACTTGAGTACATGTGAGATGATTCATCCAAAGAGATAGGAAAACATTACATTTATTTGTATTAGTCTGTTTATCTGAATTCACTTAAAACAAATATTCACTTTTTTGATCTCTTTTTCAGTGAATTACTACTCCCACTGGAGACATGTTATTTGAATATTTATACTGAATTATTCTAAACCAATCCTGACCAATTAGGAAACCATATATATTAAGCATATCTATGAAAGACTTTTGAAAGGTCAGGCCTCATTCAACTTTCCTTATCATAAAAAAATTTACCTGTTCTGTATACAATACCTTAATAGTCTGAAATAGACTCCTATAACAAACAAACGAAGTGTCTTCAAATGTTGATGCTTTTATTTATTAGTGTAGCCTGAAAGAAAATACAATACAGTAGCATTTCACAGTGTAAATGTACAAAGTTGGATACAGACAGCATGTGTTGTCATCGGTAATGTACAAATGCTCACTGCCAGGGCAAAGCAACCAGGAGTGAACCATGGAATTATTGCATTCACCCTGAAATGTCAGCAAAGCAAAGAACTGATGAATAGTAAGCGACTTTTCCTGAGCGTGATGAAAGTACATACTAGATCAGCAAAAATAACTTATTTAATATTTATGTTTTATTAAGAGAGGGACAATTATGTCTTTGCATAATATGACTTCAGGAGGCAGAGGTTGGACTTAATATGTAAATGCTTACTTACATTTACATTTTGATGTGTCACCATACATAGCCCTTTTCCTTTCCAAGTGGCTGGTCTTCCTGCCTCTCTCCTTTCGTCTGTATTCAACACAAAACTCACCAGGAAACTGTTCCTAATTAAATTTACCCATTTTTTAGTTTCACAGTTTCATGGACCTTTATCAGTATTGGAACAGACTTTATAAATAATTTAGTACAGCCCCTTTTGCCGCCCTCATCTCACTTAAATGGCCACTTGTGTATGTATACACACGTGGACAGGTGTTGCTGATTCTATTTGTTAGTACACTTTTCATCAACAAATTCTATTTTAAGTCAGCTTGGAAAATATTTATTTATTTAATAAGTTTTCCCATTCTTGAATAATTGAAAAAGCCTATTGACAAAGTAATTTGAAGGATTACTGTTCAATTTTGTATTTTATTTTGGTCTATTCTGCTGAAGTTGGATGCACCCCTTTCGGGAATTACTGAGGTGAATGATGCAAAATTTCAAATTCATCTAATCTATTACAACAATTTTAATGATAACATGGCAGCCTCAAAAGAATGAGACGAACAGTATAGAACCTGAGTAAGAAAAATAAATAAATAAATAAATAAATAAATAAATAAGCCTTCAATATTCTAACAACTTCAAGTATACCCTCTAATTATATGTTGGCTAATTAACAACACTTGAAGAACAGCTTTTTCCTTTCTAAGCCTGAATGTTTACCTCTTGTCTATGAGACATAATTAAGGAATTTGACATGGCATTAGCAATAATATCATTAGCTTTGGTTGTTGTTGAGTGAAGTAGCAAAGGCTTAACATCCATTACCTTCCAAAAAATAATACTTCATGGTACATACTATTTTTTTTTTTTAATTTATTTTTGGCTGTGTTGGGTCTTCATTGCTGTTCGCAGGCTTTCTCTAGTTGCGGAGATCGGGGGCTATTCTTCGTTGCAGTGTGCCAGCTTTTCATTGTGGTGGCTTCTCTTGTTGCAGAGCATGGGCTCTAGGTGCACGGGCTTCAGTAATTGTGGCACGTGGGCTCAGTAGCTGTAGCACGTGGGCTCTAGAGCGCAGGCTCAGTAGTTGTGGTTCATGGGCTTAGTTGCTCCGTGGCATGTGGGGGTCTTCCCAGACCAGGGATGGAACCTGTGTTCCCTGCATTGGCAGATGGATTCTTAACCACTGCACCACCAGGGCGGTCCTGGTACTGTTTTTTAGAAGGATGAATCTTAAAAGTGAGAATTAGTGGCAGAATTGGAACTTGATACAGTATCTCAAAGATGCCATAATTTTTTTTTTTTTTTTTTGCGGTATGCGGGCCTCACACTGTTGTGTCCTCTCCCGTTGCGGAGCATAGGCTGTGGACGTACAAACTCAGCGGCCATGACCCACGGGCCCAGCCTCTCCGTGGCATGTGGGATCTTCCCGGACCGGGGCACGAACCCGTGTCCCCTGCATCGGCAGGCGGACTCTCAACCACTGCGCCACCAGGGAAGCTCTCAAAGATGCCATAATTTGAGTGTTCTTACCCATTCTACTCTTCTCTCCTCTTCCTTTGTACTACAGGATGATCAACTTTAATTAGTTTAATTAGAAAGGGGTTTATTAACTGATCTCACAGAATTTTTGGAAGGACTGAAGAAAAATACACTAGGAGCATTTCCAGGGTTGACTGCCAGAAACACAATCCCAAACAAGCCTGACAAAGTTGCTTCCGCTATTTGGAAGCACAGATAACAGGAAAGCACCATGAGACCTGCCAGCTTCAGAACCGTTCCACCTTTGCCACAGTCAACAAGCTGCTGAATCTAGAAGCTACTGACAAGGCTGAAAATTCTAGAATCCCTTTATCTCTACCACATTTCACACTATCAAAATGAATGGCTGGCATTCTGTCTCTTTCCCCAGTTAATTTAATTCCAAATCTAAGATTCATGACCGTGTATCTTATTAGCAAAAGCTGTATCATGAGTCTGTACCTTATGACATAATAGTGGCTGGATAATGTAGTTGTAGGGTTTAGTGCTGTTAATTTCACTGTGAGTAAACCAACAGAGTGTGGAGAAAGCCTCATAAAAATGTGAACAGCCTCCATTGAGAGCCGTTCACTACAATGTCCAAATATTATTCAGTGCCTAATAATTTACACATTGTGTAAATTACCTAGTGCAAACATTCACACCTGGAAATCAAAGAATAAAATGCATTACTTACATTTATTATTTTGGGTAGGGGTTGTGCAGGAGATGGGGAATAGAAAAATACAATAATATAATAGCATAATACAATAGAAAAATACAATAATACAATAGCATAATTTCCCCTTCTCTCATAGCATTTCACTGAGGTAAATTAAAATTACATCCCAGTTTAAATCACTATCTCTTTTGAGAAACAGATTACTTAATATATGGTTTGAATCTCTTTTGCCTGTCATTTTTCCATCTGCAGTGTACCTCCATATATATCAATTGGTGTATTTTATATACATATATACACATATATGTATAAATTACCATATTGTAAGATTAGTTCATTGTCTATATTGTTTACTGGGAATATTAAAAAAATAATACCACACTGATACTTATATAATTGGATAGCATATAGTGCAAATAATGCCCATTCTTTATTTTTTTTTTTGCCCATTCTTAAACAGAATTTTATTTTCATGTTAAAAAATGGAATTAATTGCTAAATATCAGCAAATTATTATCTATGTGGTTTAAGGAAGTCACATTATTCATTTGGTTTTTATTGACTCATCACCTATCATCAGTATGGTAGCAGTAATAACTAAAAACATGCTTGGGATTTTCACATAACTCATCAAAATTAATTCTCAAAGTAACTTCTGGCATACATAACATAAATATTATTATTACTATGTCTATATACTGCAAAGGAATTAAGGCCAATAGAACGTAATTTGGCAGGAAAGAGTCCATTCAGCTGACTTGGGATGCTGAAATCCTATACATTCCAAAGAAAGGCCTGCCTTCAGGACTGTTCCTTAGAATATTCAAAGTAATTAGGATTACATATGCTTAGGCTTTGGACCACTCTGCTGTGCCATTTATCCTAACAATGTGATTTATGATGAAGACTGATTTTTGCTTGGGAGAGTGGGGAAGGACTGGAATCTGAGTAACTAAGGCCAGTCATGTGGGCGGATTCCCAATAAAAATCTGTACACAAGGCTCGCTGAACTTTCCCAATTGGCAACACTTCACACGCGTTATCACACATCATTGCTGGAAGAATTAAGGGCATCTCCATGCAACTTCATTAGGAGGAACACCTGGAAATTTGCACCTGATTTATCCTGGACTTTGCCCCTTGTCCCTTTCTTCTTTGCTGACTTTAATCTGTATCCTTCTGCTGTAATAAACAATAAACATGAGTGTAAGAGCATCTTAGTCCTTCTAGCTTTTCATCAAACCCAAGGGTGATCTTAGGAACCCTTGATGCAATAAGATGCGCTGAATATCACATGGATTTCCAGGAAAATTTCAGGAGTTTTGATGAAAAACATCACACGTTTTCTTTTAGAGCATATGATTTTTGTACATATGACAATAGCATAATTTTGCAGAGCTGCAGGCATATTTTCCTTCTCTTTGGTAAAGTACACATTGCAAGCAGGGGTGATTTGCCTTCAGCACTTATCAGTATTGTCTTACAGAGTAGAGATATTCGTTGCTTATGAAAAGTAAAGCACAGCTGTGTTCTATAAATGAGATATGGACAAAGTGGGTTTTGTAATGGACTTTTTTGTTTCTAGATGTGAGAAAGTACTGCATTCTCTGAATCTTTCTTTGTTTTTAGGAAATATTCAATGGAGAAAATATTGATCCTTCTTTTCTGTAGTCTCAGTGGGCAGCCTTCCTCTGGCTTAGTTTACAATAATGCTTAAGCCTTCTGGCAAGGAAATGTCATTGGCTTGGCATCCTACATGTACAAGGATTCCATTGGGACCCTCACTGCATTCTTCGACTTTCCTGGTTGAATTATTTTATCTTATATTGGACTTAATACACTAATTGGTATTGTGATGATTTGGTCTTCCATAACTTTATTTGTTCTTATATCGAGAAGTCCCTATGATGATCTAACATCCCTTTAGTTGCTAACATCCCTTTAGTTGCTAAGATTTAGAAGTTAGAAGTTGTTAACTTCTAAGTCATGTTCAATCTAGATACCTTAGTTGTGTGGTTTTGTTTACTTTAAGTGCAAAATTGAGTATATAGGAACCTTATATTAAAATTGATATATGTGAGTTTATATGAAATGAAATATATATAAAAATATATTTATATATGAACCATATATTAAAATTCATGTGTGTGAAATACATATGAGGGACATAACACTACATTCTCTTAACTAGTGGAAGTGGCTACATGTTTAGAAAACAACTTATTCTACTTATATTGGTAAATAAATCAGTTTCATATAATGAAACATAGTTGAGATATTTTAGCGTTTTACTTTAGTTTTGACTTCAAAATTCTATATGCTATTTTAAGAAATTGGAATACTTGAAGAAATTTCAAATATTGGCAATCCACAAAAAGAAAGAAGAGAAAAATTCGATAGTAGTTCAGTAGGATATAAACCCTGCAGGCCTGACTGATAAGTTATATTCCATCTGGTTCATGCTTATTTCTAGAAAAGGAACACAAGCTACACACTGAAATGAACCTGATGACTTTCCATAGCTAACCAACAAGCTGTTGCATTTCAGCTAGTTATAATATTCATATGTTATTCAGTTAGGTTTGCTTTGAAAGTATTTTTTCAGTCTACTGAGATTTATGGATTCCCTTTTACACGGAGGTTCTTTACATGCTTCATATGTTTATTCTTATCTTCTTGTCTTTTTTAAAAGCCTTGCAAAGTAAGAACTATCACAACTTGCTATTTTGTTCTGATTTTGACCAGAGGGTGTATGTATTATTCAAGTGGCAGACCAACTGGAACACGAGTATGGCACAGAAGTATTTTTATTATGGTCATATAGGATTATCTGAATTTCATTAGCTGATACTGGTTTGTGCCTGAAAGAAATGTCTTTCATTACCATTGAAAACTTGCAAAATTTCATTTCCTGAGACTCGGCTAAATTGAGATTTCTGGCTTAAGATATATTAGGTATATTTACATATAATATAAAATGTTGATAATCTACCGTTATATTTACTTTTTAATTTGTTTCTTTAATCCTCACTTGAGGCAATACTACTTCATGCCATGGCGTGCCCATTCTAGAGGTGGACTGTACAGGTGTGGATGCCAGCCTTGACATTTTCTATTTAGATTAACTTGGCAAATTATTTTATCTCTCTAAGCCTCAATTTCCTTATCTGTAAAATGGAAATAATAGTATCTATCTGGACCTTTATGAGAATTAAATTAGATAATGCAAATAAAACCATTAGGAAAGATTTAAGATTTAAGAAGAGTGCTATGATGGATGCTCCTGAGGGACTCCAAAATTTTGAGATCCTGCTTTTATATAGGTGCTTCTAGCAGATTCTCCTCTCCTGTCTTTTGAAGATAGAAATATTATCTTATCCTGACCTGAAAAGTCTCTGGAGAGGGGAGGGAGATGCCTCTATCTTTATTACTGTAGAGGGAGTCCAGGGAGAGATAACTCTAAATATCTACAGGAGTTGCCATTTTTATTTCCAAGGCTGTTAGGCAAACATCTCTCAACAAAGCTGTATATGCTTCCTGCTCAGAGGATGAGCATAAAATTCAGATCCAGGGAGAATTATATCCCAACACAGGGAGCTATTTATACTATCTACTCTGAGGATCGTGTAAATATTGCAACCTGATGGTTTTATGCATAATAAAAGCAAGATGAAGAGTTAAAATGAATCAGAGAAAAGCTAAGGTAAAAGCACAGGTTTTCATACTCAAATCCAGGATAGGCTACTCAATATTTGATCACTTAATTTTTTGTTTTTTTGGCTAGATAATTATTTTTGTTGCCTGATTTACATATTTTGCAACACAACAAAATTTTGTTTTTAAAATTATTTTTCTGGAAGTGGGCTTTTATTCAGTGTGGCATCATCAAGAGACTTGATTTTTATCGTCCTCCAAATTTTTTTGTAAGAATCATTCATCTTTTGCCACCTCAAAGTGAAGATGTTATTGGTGAAGAAATAGTACTTTCATACTACCTGCTTTTCAAGAAAATAAATTACACATCTTGATATCAAAATTCAAAAGTGCCAAATGAAATCATGCTCATAATTTTTCATAAATATATCTTCAGAAAAGTAGATCATTTAATAGGAGTACCATCATATTGAATTTTAAAATATTTATAAAATTTTTAAAATTAATAAAATGTATATGATTTTATTTATTTACTTAAAGTTTTCTTTAGGGATATCTATATTTATCATATATATACAAATATATATGATATATGATACAAATATATATGATATACATATATATACAAATATATATGTATATAAATCCACTATATATGTATATAACTCCAAATATATATGTATATATATGTATATATATGTATATATATGTATATATGTAATATATATGTATATATATGTATATATATATATAACTCCAAATATATATATATATAACTCCAAATATATATGTATATATAACTCCACTAAATAGTATGTCTAAGATATAAGCAGAAATGCTTTTCTGCTTATATCTTAGACATACTATTTAGTGGAGTTATACCATTTGAGAGAACAATAAATGAGGATGATAAAGAAACCTGTTGAAATGCATGCCCTAATGTTTTTGCTACAATATGGTTTTGATATAATATTATTACTTGCAGGTCATATGTGTTAATTTTGTATATTTAAGAACCAGCAACCTCAAAGTCTATTTCTCTCATGACTGATAAGGGGGAAAATAAACATCAGATATTGCCAGACACAAACAGGAGATGGTTATCTTTCATGGAATTTACAACCCTGCCTTTATTCATGAGGACGATGATACAGTAAGTCACTACCCCCTAAATTCAGGGAAATCAAGCCTTTATTAGAGTGGTACTAGTGATACAGAATGGATAGAAAGTATATAAATTATACTTCTGTTTCTGTTACAACAGTTTTTGACTCAATATCCCATTTATTTCATTAGCAGTATGACAAGCAATAACTTTTTATATTATTCAAGGAACTAGACTAAGAGCTTTATATAAGTTACCTCACTTAATTCTGAAATAGTAATCGATACTATTATTTTCTTGGTGATAGAATAAATGAGTATCCACTAGATTATACCCTTCATAAGGGCAGAAACCATGTTTATCAACTTTTATTCAATGCTATGGCACTTGGCACATAACAGAAGCCAATACTAATGAACAAGTGAATAAACAAACCCCCATTTTTAAAGTAAAAATTTGGGTCTCTAATTGACCAAATAACTTGGTTATAGTTTCACAATGAGAAAGTGATGTAATTAGTTTGAGAGCCCTAGTCTGTTTGGCAGCTTCAAATTCCTCTTTTCATCTGTAATTCTAAGGAAGAATCATAGCAAACTTTGAGGTCAAATGTACTATACTCTCTTTACCTTCTACATCAGGAGGGCTAAAAATGAGAGTACCCCCCTAATAGTTTCTGGGAACTAGCATATTGCATTTGTCTAACTGAACTCAGAAGGATGAATTAAATGCATCCTATCCACTGAAGATATTATGCTAGAGTGATAGATTTGTGCCTGTATTAAAACTTCATTGTTTTGAGGAATAAAAACTATAAGTTAATTGTGTATGATTATGTAGAAAATGGTCTATAATCTAAGTAGCTTTGTCCCCAGTAGCCCTACCAAAGGAAGCGGGTGAGGAGAGAGAGAGAGAGAGAGAGGAGAAGAGAGGGGAGGAGAGGAGAGAGAATGAAAGTGTTTTTCCTCGAGATTGTTTCAATAAGTTACCTGCAGCTTAAATGGACATTTTCATCTCACTGCTGA
>NW_006787791.1:1152969-1155800 GCF_000442215.2 Lipotes vexillifer
CTGAACCTTTCTTTCTTTACCTTCTCAATACATTGCCTGTTGTTTGAATTTATGACAACTGACCTGCATTTTGCTTTATTCTTTTAAAAGTGGTTTAAAAGCATTCTGGAACTCTCCAAACAATAAAATAACTAACAAGAGTAATGTTTTCTAAAACATAATTCATTTTTTAAATGGTCAATAAATACAAACAGGTCTCCAAAGTTCTCTTTGCAACTTACTAGTGAGAAGAAGGATTAGGAAGAAAAATCCATCAGGACTTGCTGTGTAGTGACAGCTATATGGATCCCTTCCGGGCCTGCACTGAAACCCAAGCCAGCTCACTGTGGGTCATTTAGCACAAAATGTTGGAAAACAACACCTGAAGCAATGGCTCATGTCTTTTAGACCAGTTTATCTTCAGCAGTTCCAGTAGGTGAGATTGAAATGGAATGGAAAATTCTACTTATTTTGAAGTTAACTTGACTTCTCCCGAATCCCAAGTATGAGGTCACATGTGATTAATGGTGAGCACATAATTAATCATCTGCATCAGAATAATTTGAGAGTAAAAGCCTGTGATGTTAATAATTACAATGGGACAACTAGCTCAAAGAAGAATTCTCTCATGCAAACTGGGACCTATAGTCATGTTAAAAATTACAAATGCTGACTAATTTGGGGAAGAATCTGCTGGCTATGGAGGACTGATACCCATTATTGGGGCTAACATTTCTTTGTCTCTTCTCTATGTAAGTACAGCACTATTTTATCCATAGCTTTACTGAGTTGTGTTTTTCTTGGCAACTCTGATACTAAGATACAGTGGACTGGAGTGTTCAGACTTCTACTTCTGGTGATAGGCAACAGATGTCTTTTGCCCAACATGTAGTTTCACAGCCTATGATGTAGAAAACTGGCTAGATAACCTTGATCCCAGTAGTCATACTACCCCCTCAAAGTCCTATCCTACAGACTGTATCCAGAATTTACTTGCACCTTGAATGTGCTATTCATGGCCCAGGAAGAATCTGAACATAAATGATGAACATAAATCAGGACAAACAGGATAGTGTAAAGCACATTTTAATTTCCTATTGAGTACTATTTTGCAGTTATTCTCAAATGGCATTTGCAACATTTTTTATTGAGTTCTTTTCTCCCCTCTTCCTTTCCTGTTCTTCTCTTCTACCCTCACTGCTTGATCCTGGCTCTATTTTTCCAGTGCTCCAAGTGGTCAAGCTAAAAGACTTCATTATTTCCTTGCCTCTGTGGTTGAGCCTTGCACCATCTTCTCCCACCCTGTACTAAAACTTACATTAGATAGAGTGTCTAACTTGTATAGGGCCTTGGGAAGGGACTCATTTCTATCTTTTCTGAAAGTTACAGAGAGTTATATACTTACTGCAGACAGTCAGAATCATAGAGTTGAAATTTTATGTATTGTTAAGGTTAAGTGCCTAGAGTAACAATTTAAATTTGTCAAAAATACTCAGAGTTTGGGGGGGGGTCAACTCATTCCATCCCAGCCTCCCTATATCTAGCCATTCCTTGATCAAAGATTATTAACTAACTTTGTGTACAGCATTTTGTTCTCTAGCTTACTTCACCTGAGTTTTAATTGCTTTTCAGGTCATTTTAGTATCAAACAGTGTGTTGAATGTTTATCTCTTTTATTTCCTTTAATATTTACAATAATCCTATAGGGTGCCTACTATGGTTATCTTTATTTTACAAATCTGGGAACTCTAGGAAATCATACAGCTAGTAACTGGGAGGGTCACGGCGTGAAGTTTTGCTTTCCAGTCTTCAAAATATTCTATGTATATGAATAATTGCATATTCACCTGTAATTCTCTATAACAAAAACATAAAATTCAACTTTTAATACCATATATTTAATTGAATTGCTTATACATATACAGAGGCAACCGTAAATTATAGCTGACTTCATACTTGACTTTAAATTTTGAGACCCAAAATACCATCTCATTTTATATTGCATGAGTTGGGTTCAATGAAGTCAGTGAATGTCATTTATTAGAGCATTAACAAATGAGTCATTTTTGGTAAATCACAGCTGTTTCTTCACAGTTTCTATAAATGTCTTTTCCTGAATTGGCAACAACCACAGGCAAAGCAGTTTTATTTTCATCTTGGTATCAAGGTGCAACATGAGCTACAATGGATCATGTGCATGCTCGTGCTCGCAATTGCTTCATATGCTTTAAATTCCATTTAACTGGGTATTCCAAATTCCATTCTGACAACAGGTAAGGTCTAGAAAAAGAAAAAAAATAAAAAACTACGAAATAAAGCTGGCTTTTTTAAGAGTTAGGAAAATTATAATCTTGTATACAAAATGTTTAAAACTCACATGGCAGTCGTGATTAAAGGCTATGCAGGAAAATCACAAAGCACTCAAAAAGGTTTCAGCTCCTTGCCAGATGTAGCTTAGATTGTAGCACTGAAGCTTTTCTTAGTTCAGTTAATGAGAGAGACCGATGAGAGAGATCGTGATCATTTCTGATTCTTTTTTCTCAAAGATCATACATGCATTTAACACTCATTTCCACTTGCCACTAAGTGAAAACTTCATTTCCTGCTTGATTTCCACTTCATAGATGGTATGAGAGAGGTAGAAAAAGAGAGAAGTACTAGTAGATTATTCTTTAAATTATAATGTATTACATTTCAGGAAAGAGAAATCCACTCCAAATAGCTAAAATCAAAGGAGATGGGCTATTTTGAGGGTGAAAACACACCTCATAGAAATTCAGGAAATTCTTATCATTCTGACATTGCAAAGGGAAAGAATGTTGACATTTGTGGGTAGAGCTGGGCAGCAGGAA